>NC_044991.1:53208790-53442438 GCF_008728515.1 Papio anubis
AGCTAATGCTTGCTGGAGCCAAGATATTGCCCCAAGATTTTTACTCTGATGCAGCGAACTGCACTTGGGACTGCACTCCTGACTCCTAAGGAGTGGACCCTCCGCTGGTTTCTGGCCTCCCAGCAGAATCATAAACTGCAGAGAAGATACTGTTCCTCCCTCTGGCAGGCCAAGAGCACATCCAATCCAAGGGACCATAATTGAGACTCCAGGATTCCAGGGAAACCAGAGGGAATCACCCCAGAATCACCCTAGTGCTCCTGCCTTTTTTCCTAATGAGAGAAATGGGCGTGGAGGGGCTCTTAACACATTTGACTTGAATGCACATGGAGCTATTTGCAAGTGATTCAGGAGCCAAACGGTAAAGCAGGTTGTGCTGAGAGGCGACCCGGCCCCAGGAAAAGCAGGTGGAGGGGAGGGGGTTTGCTCGCACTCAAAGACAAGGCAAGCGGGGCCACCCACAACCCAGTGTGCAGTCTTCACCCAAGCCACTGCTGGCTGACTCAGCTGTGGTTCTGCTTTGTGCCTCCTAGCAGCCAAATACTCTCTAAAGAAATAAACATCAAACTTTTAAATAGTTCAAGTTGGTTTTTTTTTTTTTTTTGAGACGGAGTCTCGCTCTGTAGCCCAGGCTGGAGTGCAGTGGCTCAATCTCGGCTCACTGCAAGCTCCGCCTCCCGGGTTCCTGCCATTCTCCTGCCTCAGCCTCCCGAGTAGCTGGGACTACAGGCGCCGCCACCTCGCCCGGCTAGTTTTTTGTATTTTTTTAGTAGAGACGGGGTTTCACCATGTTAGCCAGGATGGTCTCGATCTCCTGACCTCGTGATCCGCCCGTCTTGGCCTCCCAAAGTGCTGGGATTACAGGCTTGAGCCACCGCGCCTGGCCTCAAGTTGGTTTTATGCAGAAGTCTTACTGAGGACTATAGCCGGAGAGGAGTCTTTCAGAGAGGTTCTGTCAGACACTTCCAAAGCTGTGTTTTAGTTCACAGTTTATATGCAGGTGATGAAGATTTAGCACATGTACAATCACATCAAAGCTTGGGTGCAAGAGTACATCTGGTTATAGTTTACAGAAGCACAATCATGAACACTGTCAGATGTTATGTACAGAAAAAGGCAAGGGCTAGGGTCATTCATCTTTTAAGAAACATAGTGACTCAGGCAAGAGACATGGGTCCCGATAGGATGTTGTCAGCTGTGGTTCTGGTTGTTACCTTAAAATGCTACATGTCATAAAAAATAACTGCATTTCTTTGTCAATTGAAAACTTTCATCGGATTTTACTATGGCTGTTCTAAGTTTTGGCTCTATCCTGTTTTGTCTTCAAAGCATTCCTCTGAAGAGCGGCACATTGTCACAGTCAGAGGCTTTGTGAAATTTTGCTGGCAAGCAGAAACGGGCACACATGACTTCTTACATTTGCTACTTTATCTCACATGGTGATATGAGGCAAATGCAGCATCTCCTGAGGTGCACCAACCAGGGACACATCACCTCCCGGGATTGCTGATGCCCTCTTTTATAATTTTAATTTTTGTGGGTACATAGTAGGTGTTTGGTGCCCTCTTTTTTTTTTTTCTAAGATGAAGGCTCGCTCTGTCACCCAGGCTGGAGTGCAGTGGCATAATCTTGACTCACTGCAACCTCAGCCTCCTGGGTTCAAGTGATTCTCCTGCCTCAGCCTCCCTAGTAGCTGGGATTACAGGCATGCACCACCACACCTGGCTAATTTGTGTATTTTTAGTAGAGGTGGGGTTTCACCATGTTGGCCAGGCTGATCTCAAACTCCTGACCTCAACTGATCCGCCTGCCTTGGCCTCCCAAATTGCTGGGATTATAGGCGTGAGCCACCACGCCCAGCCTCATGCCCTCTTAAATAGCAGCACAAACACACTTCTTGTCTGTTTTGTCCCTGGCAGAAGTTTGGATAGCTGTACCCTAGAGGGACATGGATACAGAAACCCTGAGTGTCCAGTGGTGGAACCACTACGTGAGGAACACATTCATTTAATCAACATATATTTTGCTAAGTAAGGTCTTCACTTTAAGCCCTCAGCTGGGAGAAACCTCACTACTACATAGGGCAATTCATTAGCAGGGCAGCCTGGATTCCCACAGTAAATGTCTTTATTTCCTTCAAGCACAATTTAATCTGACTCCTCCAATGGCAGGAATATGAACACATTAATTGGCAAAGACGCCTACTCTGATCCTACAAATGACTGCCTCAGAGGCTCTCTAGATCCATCTACCTTCGATGTCTTACTATTGAGTCCCTTTATCATTAGGCTATGGGTCATGCCAATAGCTTCAAATGCAACATCAATAACAATAATAAATCTTGAGGTGGGGCATGGTGGCTCACACCTATAATCCCAGCACTTTGGGAGACTGAGGCAGGAGAATCACTTGAGGCCAGGAACCGTGGCAATGTAGCAAGACCTGATCTCTACAAATAAAAAAAATGAAAAAATTAGCCAACTGTGGTGGCACACACCTCTAGCTCTAACTACTCAAAAGGCTGAGGTGAGAGGATTGCTTGCCCAGGAGTTCAAGTCTGTCGTGAGCTATGATCACACTACTGCATTCCAGCCTGAACAACAGAGTAAGACCCTGTGTCTAAAAAGAAAGAAAGAAACAATCTTGAAATCTTGAACCGTGTACTACTGTACAGATGTTCAAAGAGCTCATGAAATGGGACAGTTCTTTTCATTTTCCAATAATGGGTTTGGCACTTTCTTCAGATAAAACAAATTGAGGAGCGGGGGTTGTTTTACTGGGACTTAGAAAAATTGCTAAATAGGGAAATAGGCAGAAGGCTTTGCCTCCAAAAAGCAGGGAGGAAACCCAGAGATGCCCTTAGAACAGAAAGCCGTGCAGACTCAAGGTCCTTGTATCCCTTTGGTGACTTAGACTGAATTTCCACATGCGAGTCACAGACTGAGATGAAAGAATTAGTCTCCGGAGTCTCACTTCACGCCAACCTTGGGGTTCCCAGCTCTGGATCCAGCTCCTAGGCAAGGTCCTAACATAAGCCTTTACTGAACTCTGCTGCAGGGATGGCCCAGTGTGCAGAGAAAAGGGTCTTCTACTCACTCATGCAGTTTCTGCCCCAGATGCTGTGGAGAAACAAAGAGGATGGAGATGCAAGCCTGAATCTCAAGGTGATTCCCGAGGTAATGTATGAATAATTCTACATGAAAGTTGAGACACTGGAGAGACACTGCAAAGATAGAGTGAATGTAGACACAAATACCTTCTGGCTGTGGGGATCAGAGAAGGTTTGGGGCCATGGGGAATGGTGAGAGCCTCAAGGGTATCCCAGGAAAAGGGAACAGAAGCAACAAAGACCTAGAGGAGGGAAAATTAGATGGACCATAAGTGAAACAGCATGTAACTTGGTTCAACAGCACATCAGATGCAGAGTGTTTAGGGGAGAGCAGACTGGGCAGCTGACGAGTTGAATGAAGAAAGAGGCTGGGGGTGGGGGCAGGCAGGATGGAAGGGCCTGTGGTCCCAGCCAGCCAGAATTGAGGTCAAATAATAATTATTTATTTAACCTTGTAAACGTGAACAGATTCTTTACCTCCTATCCGGACCTTAGTTCCTCATGTGTAAAATGGGAATCATAATAGCACTGACATCATAGGATTGTATGTGGATTAAATTATCTTAGAAAATGCCCAGCATAACATAAGCAGACAATAGTTATTTTTGTTATTTGTAATAGTTATTTTGTTATTTTTGAAATGATTACTTCTAGGAACAGCATTTCTCCTAGATGAATTCAGAACATTGTGTCACACATAGTGGATATGTTTGGGGATTATCAAACCAGGGTATTTTTATCTCCTATGATCTCAAGTCCCTAGTCATCTCAGACTTCCTATCATACCTGGTCAACTCAAAGCACAGAGTTTCTTCCATCATGTAAGAGAAGATGCTTTTCCACCATTAACACTGAACCAGGAAGCTTAATGGCCCTCCAAGGGAGGCTATGATGTAGAGGAAGTCCTTTCCATAAAGGAAGAAGAAAACAGAGTCCATCACTTCCAGCCTCAGTGGATGGTGGAAAAGAAAGAAAATACTTGAAGGCTGAATGCATTTGTCCTTGCTTTCTCCTTCAGGGGCTAAATCTAGGTGGTGGAGGTGGGAAAGCTATAGAAACATCTAAGTGTAGGGAAGCCTGAGATCATGGGGCAGGAAGGCAGCAATGAGATGCTTCCC
Source organism: Papio anubis (assembly GCF_008728515.1). Taxonomy (NCBI): domain Eukaryota; kingdom Metazoa; phylum Chordata; class Mammalia; order Primates; family Cercopithecidae; genus Papio; species Papio anubis. The sequence continues at coordinate 53,213,018 of NC_044991.1, forward strand.
TGGGCTCACTGGGGGAGGCCCCAGACCTCTAAAAGGAGCCCTGCAGATGTTCTAGAGAAATGGTGATGCAGCTATGGGAGGAGGCAGGGAGATGGAGAAGTCTGACCAATGCCCTAATATGCCACAGCAAACGGTGAGGTGCAGGGATCCATAAATTCCCATATGCCCTACTTAGGGGCGGCAGATGGGCAGAGGCCCAGAGTCAGATCAAAGTGATCATTATGTGTGGTGCCTTTGCTATCAAGGACAAGTGGCCAGGACCACAGACTCCAAAAGACCAGACGGGGCACATTATTCCTCAGCAATCCATCCTGCAGCAGAGCCAGCAAGGATCCAGAATTCTGGAACAGTATATGATTCAGATCTTCCTCCTCCTCTCCTCCAACACGAGGTCCCTGGAAGCTCAACCATATTAGAAAGTAGCAAGGGCAGGGACTGAAACCCAAAAGATTTCATGTGTCCAGAAATGAGTGATTTCAACTGAAGGGAGCCTATGTACATTCAAAAAGACTGTATATCAGGAATAGCTTCCCCACCTCCCATGAGATGGGGGCTCCCAAAGATTCAATCAATGGTAGAAAAATCAAGAAGCTACAGTTTCCCTGTACACCCAAGTATAGCATCAGCCAACATTACACATAATTATGATGAGAGGCAGCCGGAGACTGGGGACTGGATTAGGAAGAAAAGAGGAAGAAAAGCTGTCACTCTGGAGATATATGATAGAAATCGTAATCGTCACAGAGGATCTAGAGTCAGTCCTTCTAGAATGGTGCTTGAAACAAAAAGAAGTTGGTATGTCTTCTTGGACAGTACAGAGACATGTAATTGATATAACATATGGTAGCCCTTGATATTGGCAGCTTTGCTATTTGTGACTTTGTGAGCAATCTCAAAGATCCATGATATGATCATTCATTATTTTGGGAAGTGTAAGTTTCCATCTTGCACCCCAGCAGCTAAGCCTACCCAACCACAAAGCAGCCCCATTTCAATGAGGCTTTCTTGTTCTTTACTCAGTATTGTATTTGCTCAATATTGTATTTCATGCTCTCATGAAATAATAAAAAACTGTATTCCTTAGCGGGAGGAATATGCCCCTAAAAGAAAGCCAATGGTTTTCTGGGAATGGAAGCTGGTACTGGTTTTGAAAGTAAAGAAATAAATGAAGATGTTGTTAGGTGAAGAGTTAAGGACTCTCTAAGAAAATGATAGATTTTAGCCCATCTAAAGTTTGGATAACTTTAAAGAATACAGTAATATAAAGAATCTCTTGTTCCAATCCATGGCATGAGTGAATTTAACACAATGTATAAATTATAAAAATGTAATTTAACATAAATAAGAAGTGATTCATACATTCATGCTCCAGCCTATAGAGGAAAAAAATACATCTTCTGAAAGAAATTGTGTGCCATGGTGGTGGTTATATAACTAGGGGTTTCCAAGGGAATTCTAAGTTCCAGGATGAGTCTTTCGTGAATGTCAAGGCTCTATCTTTTTTAGAGTTCGGTTAAACTTTTGTTATCTTCCCTCAAGAGAGCCCCGTGGGAAGATAGAGACATAGAGACCAGGTCATATTTTGATTAGGTAGATTATAGCTGGTTGAAAGAATATTGATTGAAGAACCTGTGTCGATCTTAAGATTTTATCCATTACTTGACTAAACGTAGAGAAGGGAAGCTTAGCAAAGGTCTGGGCCCCCAAAGGGGATACGAGTCTACAGCAAACACTTTGATGATTTCCTCATCATTTGAGCTGTTGGTGCTACATCAGCCAGCACCAAAGTTCACAACAGGATTCAAGCATGGTCTGGCGAACTCCCCCAAATGATAAGTTGAGGTCCTGCAGTTTGATTTCATTTCAGCAAATGGTCTTTGTGTTATGAAGAGGGAACTGCAGTTGAACTCTGGGAATTAGTCCTCCTCCTTCCTTTCATTATTATCCTCCCCCGATGGTGAGGATCAACTCCACCATCAGCAGAGAGTTGTGGGAACGTCAAGGGAAAGAAGCAGATTGGGCAGTCAGTGTTGACCATGGAAGACATCGCCATCCACAGTCACATTGTCTTTACAACAACATCTTTAAGAATTAACTAATTTATTTTTTAATTGGCAACTAAAAAGTGCCTATATTTATGGTGTACGGCTTGATGTTTTGAAATACATATGCGCTGTGGAATGGCCAAATCAAGCTAATGAACATATGAATCCCATCACATGATTATCATTTTTTGTGGTGAGAACACATAAAATCTACTCTTAGCAATTTCCAAGAATACAGTACATTGTTATTAGCACTAGACACCATGTTGTACCATAGATCTCTTGAATTTACTCTGCCTGTCTAACTGAAATTTTGTGCACTTTGACCATCATCTCCCCAACCACCACCTTTCTCTTCCCACCACCAGCACCACCTAGGTGCTAGTAACCATCATTCTATTCTCCATTTCTAAGAGTTTAGCCTTTTTTTTTTTTTTGAGATGGGGTCGTCCTCTGTCAACCAGGCTGAAGTCCAATGACACAATCATGGCTTACTGCAGCCTCAACCTCCCGGGCTCAAATGATCCTCCCACCTTGGCCTCCCAAGTAGCTGGGACCACAGGCCCATGCCCAGCCCATTTTTGTATTTTTGGTTGAGATGGGGCTTCACTATGTTGCCCAGGCTGGTCTCGAACTCCTAGGCTCAAGCAACCCTCTCACCTCGTCCTCCCAAAGTGCTGGGATTACAGGTGTGAGCCCAGCTGAGTGTTTAGATTGCACATATTCACAACAGCATTTTTGTTCATGGTGAGGCCACTGCTTTCCAGGTCTCTGAGCATTTAATGAAGAAGCAGTCCCAGTTTCAGCTCCAAGGTTATTCTTATTATAGTACCATAAACACACATCATGCTTATGTTTCTGGTTTGCAGATTACTCTACCTGAGCCTGACTCCTTTGCTCCAAGCAGGGTTTAGCTAAGAACCTCTCTTAATATCAGGTGACAATTCCACTGAAGTGGCTCTGACTGAGTGAGGCTTCTATACCTCAGTGTGGGGGCTAAATAGTGACACCCTTCACACATATGTCCACATCCTAATCCCCAGAACCTGTGAATATGTTACCTATGGCAAAAGGGACTTTACGTGTGTGATTAAGGTAAGCATCTGAAGATGAGGAGATAATTCTGCATTATCTGGGTGCACGCACTGTACTCACAAGGGTCCTAATAAGAGGAAGGCAAGAATAATAAAGTTTAAAAAAAAAGAGAGAGAGAGATGCAGTGAGGCTGGGTGCAGTGGCTCACACCTGTAATCCAAACACTTTGGGAGGCCAAAGTGGGAGAATTACTTGAGGCTGGGAGTTTGAGGCCAGCCTGCTCAACATAGTGAGACCTCATCTCTATTTTTAAAAGACATAAATAAATAAATAGAAGTGTTTAAAATGTGATGAGATGTGATGGAAATGTGATGGCAAAAGCAGAAGCTGGAACATTATGCTTTGAAAGAGCCACAAGCTAGGGAATGCACACAACTTCTAAAAGCTAAAAATCAAAGTAATCTCCAGAAAGAATTCAGCCCTGTGGACTTGATTTTATTTTACATTTTTTTTTGAGACATTTATAATTTTGTTTACCAATAACTTTTTTTAACCTTCAGCTTAATTTTTTTCCATAGGTTATTGGAATACAGATGGTGTTTGGTTACATGAGTAAGTTCTTTAGTGTGATTTGTGAGATTTTGGTGCACCCATCACCTGAGCAGTATACACTGCACCCTATTTGTAGTCTTTTATCCCTCACCCCTCTCCCACTCTTTCCCCCAAGTCCCCAAAGTCCATTGTATCATTCTCATGCCTTTGCATCCTCATAGCTTAGTTCCCACATATCAGTAAGAACATACGATGTTTGGCTGGTTTTCCATTCCTGAGTTACTTCACTTAGACTTCACTTAGAATAAGTCTCCAATCTCATCCAGGTCGCTGCAAATGCCATTAATTCATTCCTTTTTATGGCTGAGTGGTACTCCATCATATATACGTATATATATATATGTGGTGTGTATATATATTGGGTTAATTCGAAGACCTTGTCTTTGAGCTCTAAATTTCTTTCTTCTATTTGTTCAGTTCTCTTGCTGGAGCTTTCCAGAGCATTTCACATTTCTAAAAGTGTGTCCAAAGTTTCCTGAATTTTGTATTGTTTTTTCTTTATGCTATCTATTTCCTTGAGTATTTCTCCCTTCACTTCTTGTATTGTTTTTTGGATTTTCTTGCATTGGGCTTCACCTTTCTCTGGTGCTTCTCTAATTAGCTTAATAACTAACCTCCTGAATTCTTTTTCAGGCAAATCAGGGATTTATTCTTGGTTTGGATCCATTGCTGGTGAGCTAGTGTGATTTTGGGGGAGGTGTTAAAGAGCCTTGTTTTTTCATATTACCAGAGTTGGTTTTCTGTTTCCTTCTCATTTGGGCAGGCTCTGTCAGAGAGAGGGTCTAGGGCTGAAGGCTGTTGTTCAGATTATTCTGTCCCATGGGGTGTTCCCTTGATGTAGTGCTCTCTCCTTTTTCCTATGGATGTAGCTTCCTGAGAGCTGAGCTATAGTGATTGTTATTTCTTTTCTGGGTCTAGCCACCCAGCAAGTCTATCAGGTTCTGGCCTGGTACTGGGGGTTGTCTGCACAGAGTCCTGTGATGTGAACCGTCTGTGGGTCTCTCAGCTGAGGACACCAGCATCTGTTCTGGTGGAGGTGGCAGGGGGGTGAAATGGACTCTGTGAGGGTTCTTAGCTTTGGTGGTTTAATGCTGTATTTCTGTGCTGGTTGACCTCCTGCTGGGAGGTGGCACTTTCCAGAGAGCATCAGCTGTGGTAATATGGAGAGGAACCAGCAGTGGGCAGGACCCTAGAACACCCAAGAGTATATGCCCTTTGTCTTCAGCTACCAGGGTGGGTAGGAAAGGACCATCCGTTGGGGGCAGGGCTAGGCATGTCTGAGCTCAGACTCTCCTTGGGTGGGTCTTGCTGCGGCTGATGTGGGAGATGGGGGTGAGGTTCCCAGGTCAATGAATTTATGTTCCTAGGAGGATTATGGCTGCCTCTGCTGAGTCATGGAGGTTGTCAGGGAAGTGAGGGGAAGTAAGCAGTCACAGGCCTCACCCAGCTCCCATGCAATCCGAAGGGCCGGTCTCACTCCTAACATGCACCACCTAACAGCACCAAGTCTATTTCCAGGCTGTGGGCAAGCAGGGTTAAGAACTTGCCCCAGGCTACCCGCCTCCCAGCTGCAAAAGAAAAGAGCTTTAGTTCTTCCCTCACCTGTGGAGTCTGCCCGCCAGATTCGCACCCTTCTCGAGTTCTGGCCAGAAGGTTTCTCCACTGGTTCGAATTATTACAAAGTTCAGCTGGAGACTTCCTTCTCTCTTTGGCATTTCCCCCACACCTCTGGCCATCCTCCTGAAGGATCCCTGTGATGCCACACAGGAATGGCCTGCTTGGGAACCCAGCAAGCTCCCAGGCCCTTTCCCACTGCTTCCTCTGCCCCTGTATTTCACTCAACTCTCTAAATTGACTCAGCTCCAGGTAAGGTTGGAATCTTCTCCAGGAAACTAGACATTCAGTTTCCCCAGTGGTCGGTGTGTGTTCGAGGTAGAGGAACTCCCTTTCCCAATTCCATGGTTTGGGCACTCACAGTATTTGGGGTGTCTCCTGGGTCCTGCAGGAGCAGTCTGCTTCCTTTAGAGGGTCTGTGGGTCCTCTTGGGATTCCTGATTTCTTCCTGCAGTCATCCTGGAGCTAAAATTCTCAATGCAAGCCTCCACACCCTGCTCTGTCCATTTGAGTTGGAGCTGCAATCTAGTCCTGCCTGTCGTCCACCATGATGATTGACACCTTGATTTTATCCTCATAAACTCATTTTGGACTTCTGACCTCCAGGACTGTAAGAGAATCAATTTGTGTTGTTTTAATCCACTAAGCTTGTGGTGATTTGTTACAGTAGCAATAGGAAACTAATACACCTGGGTACCAATTTCCTTGCTACCTTTGAAGATGAAATAGTCAGAAAGCACTTTGGTCCTCCCCAAACTACATCCCTCTGGCTGGACGTATATGCTTCTGTCTTAACATCAGTGAGGACAGACATAGAATGAAGTTGGTGTGGAGGGCACATAACAGGTGGTCCAGAAAAGAACAGGGTGATTCTGCCAGTCAAGGTAGGCTAAGGGTCTAATCTAAAGACAGCAAAAACTAAAAGCAGGGAGGAACACACAGAGTCCAGGAGGTCAGATCACAAACTCAGCGTTGGGGAACAAGACTGACATGCTCAGCTCCTAAACCAGCAATGGCTCCCTCCTCTGTCTCTGCTTTGCAGGTCGATGGGGAATTGTTCACAATACTTGTTTACTACAGAAAGAGGCTTAAAACCCTGTAGGAAGAACTTTGCATTAGGCTGAAATCAAAATAGAACAAAATGGCTGCATCCCCTTCCACCTGGACATGCTCATTAGACTTCTGAGGCCATGAAGATGTCAAAAAACACATTTGAGACCAAGTATTTGCCTCTGTGGCCTTCCCAAGATCTGCTCTTATGTACTAAACCTAGGATGCACTAAACTCTTCTTTGAAAACTTAGAAATTTCTTGGCCAGAATGGTTCACTTACACCCTCCCCACTCCCAACTACGCTCTTACCATTTTGGCACCTCTGTTAAGTGAAGAAAGAAGAGATAAAAATCAAATGGGAGAAAGGATAGGAAGTAAGAACACACCTGCACTGTATACCTTCTTGGCGCCAGGTTGCATGAGGCACATTTGACATATGGAACCATGTTTAAACCTCATTTTCACTTGATCATTTAAAGGTGGTTAAATCTCTTCACCTGGAAGCCTCTGATATAGGAATGAAGTCAATGTGCAAAGTAACGTGTAGATTGTTAACAGGGTTCCCTTGTAAGTAGCTGTTGGAAGCATATGGCACTTTATCTCCAGGAGATGTTCAAAGAATAGCATCTATTTCTTTAAACATTTTTACACAGTATTTTAATAGATGTTTTCTCATGCACATCTTTTCTATATATAGTTAGAAACACATAGTTAGTACATAGTTTCCACATTCTTGAATTCTGTATTTGTGAATTTTCTTATGAACTAAAATTTATTTGTAATTCCAAAATCAGTATTTATGGTGCTTTTGCAGTCATTTGTGTAATGCACAAAGCGGAGAATAATTTGAGTTGTCCAGTGCACATTCCCAATGAGGTTGAACAAGCTGACACTCTGCCTTCTTGTTTCAGCTCTCATACAGTAAAGCAATTATCCTTTCCGAAGCCTATTTAGTGCCATGTCTTTTGATGTTTTTGCTTTTGTTGGCGATTTTGCTGTTTAAAATGGTCCCCAAGCACAGTGCTAAAGTGCTGTCTATTGTTCTTAAGTACAAGAAGGCTCTGATGCACCTTACAGAGAAAATGTGTGTTAGATAAGTTTCATTCAAGAATGAGTTATGTTGGTATTGGAGGTGAGTTCACTGTTAATGGATCAACAATATACATTAAATAGGGTGTATTTAAATAAAAACACACATAAACAAAGTTATGTATTGATCTCTTGACAAAAATATTGTGACCAGTGACTTGCATGAACTTGACCTGTACTTCCCCTAGGAGCAATGGTTCAGTATTCACTAATTCAGTGTTTGAGATGACCTTGTAGAACATGACTACCATTAGTAATGAGAATTGACTGTCATATTTTAAGTTTGTCACAATACATAACTTGTTTGTCACAATACATAACTTTGGGTTAGTTGAATAAAACCATAGGGTCCAAGATTTGAAAAGGCCAAATGGCCACTTCACAAGACATCGCTGCCACCCCTCCCTCCTATCCAAGTCTGCCATTTTGATGCAAATTGAAGCCCCTTGGAAAAGAAGGACTGCGATGGAAATACACACATTTAACCAAACCACATCCCACACTTTCTGGTGAACACATGTCTAGAAAAGTAGCCCCCATTTTTTCCCCCTTCATTTAAAAAAAAAAAAAAAATCACTGAACTTGAAAGCTCCAGCTCATTTGTTCTGTCATATTGCTATGGAACAGGAAGAGGAAAACCACACAGTCTCCCCATCCTAGATTGCAAAAGAGGGTAGCCCTTGGCCAAGACTTTGATTGAGCCTTTATGTGGCAATTGCAAAGCTTTTCAATGTCAATCTTAGCAGAGCTGAGGGGACAGTTATTGAGAGATAGTGCTACTCAGCAACATGGCACAAGTATACATATGTAACAAACCTGCACGTTATGCACATGTACCCTAGAACTTAAAGTATAATAATAATAATAATAATAAAAAGAAAAAAAAAGAAAACCAGGAAAACAAATGTCAAATGAAATATGAAGGTCAAGGCAAAAATGAATCTATTAGCAGAAATAAAAACACATATAGAAGGTAAATTTATTTGAAAGTCTATAAAATTTGTTTGTTTTCAGTAGCAGCAATGGGATATTCAGGAGTTGATGGCCAGTATATGAGGCCAAATGGTTAGCAGGTGATGCACAAGAGCCACAGGGAACAAAAACAATAAGAGAGAAATACTATAAGATCAACAACAGAAAAGAGGAGCTGGCACTCAGGTTGTTCTATATGGTTGTTCAAGATTCTGTTCAGTTGCTTTTATTCCTCTCTCATTCAAATGAGAGTCACTAGAAGACAAACATATCCTAGAGGCCTGTGTAGAATTATATATCATTCCAATGTCTAACATTAAAATAATGCTAGCTATAGTTTAGAAAACTTTGAAATGATTTTTTCTCTGTTCACATCTTAAAACAGAATAACTCTGGCATTGTCATATTTCCTTTTTCTTCTTTTTTCTTAATTAAGAGAATTACAACACTTCAGTTGACAACAGCCTTTCAAAACTGTAATTTTCACAGACATATAGAAATAATGCCATGCAGAAATATGCTTCCTCTATCAATTACAACAATCATGGTCTTTTAAAATTGCATATGGATGTAAAGAATTTTGGCTAAATCAGACTTCTTTAGTATTTGTGGATAGATGTTAAAATAAAAAATATTTTCATTCTAAAAAAAAAAAAGAGAGAGAGAGATAGTGCTACTTCCTACTTCCAGTGGACCCAGGTATACAAGGGGAAGGGGAAGGTTGAGAGGAAAGGAAGGAGCCAATTATCTTCCACATAAAAATGTGAAGTTTAACTCCATTGAGGAGCTGTTGTCTTGAAAATTATAGGACGTGAAGAAAAATGTGATTCTTCCTCCTTGTGGGTTTCTACTGTCTGACAATTACTATTTGTCCTTGGAATGAGAAGGAAAGAGGAGAGAGGGAGATAGAGAGGGAAAGAGGGTGGAGCAGACAGAGAGAGCAACTGTCGCATGCCTTTCCACTTAAATCAACAGCCACTTACTGGAAAATGTGAAGGATGAAGAAGCTTGCCTGCAAAATATGCAAATGAGGAGAAGATCTGGAAGGGAAGAGCTCATCCTGGGCTACCCTCTGGGTCCTAGAATGTCAAAAGCCACCTCCCATTCCCCTCTGGAGCCCCAGGACATTCTCATAGACGGAGCTCAGCAGCAGGGAAAGTATGGCTAGTGGGGGAAGAATGAATCCTGGGGGAGGCAAATTGCTGGGATAAGCAGTGGAGTTTCTAAAAAAGTGAGTTGAGAGTCCTATAATGAGAATTACAAAGAAGTTGGTGCTCCCTTAAAGACAAGAACCAGATACAAACATCTGCTCCCATCCCTTCCATTCATCCTGTACTAGAAGTTGGCATAATAAGAAAAAGAAAAAAATGTTATGAAAGATTAAGAAAGAAAAATCCATTGTTATTATTTGCAGAAAATATGACTGTCTACACAGAAAATCCAAAATAATCTAGTAAAAAGAAATAGAGCTAATAAGAGAGTACAGCAAGATAGTTGGCCACAAGATCGAGAAACAAAATTTAATAGAGAACTTGACAATTCTACCCCAAAATTCAAGCCAAGGCAAATTTCTGGCAAGACTTATTCTACCAGAGAACAATACTTATCACAAAACTGTGGCAATTAAAAGGGTGAGGCATTCGGGGAAGGATAGACAGGCCAATGAAATAGAATATAAAGTCCAGAGGAAGATGCACATTTATATGAGAACTGGCAAAATCAAGTTTTCTCCAAAATGTGGAAATCAAGGCTTAAGAGCTAATTTAATCTCAGCTGTAGAAAAATAAAGTGAGATTTTACACACTTAGCTTTTTTTTTTTTTCCCAAAACATTTGCATCTTCCTACCTACCCAGTACATTCTATGGTGGAGATGCTGAAAGGGACATGAGACAGGATAGAAATGGAAGTGTGGCCTAAGCCCTTTCAGCCCATGCTGATGCCTGGAGAGAAGCAGCAATGTCCAGGGGTCAGGGGTAGAACTGTGTCCAGGCACTTCTGGGTCACCAGCAGCGAAGGGAGCAGAAGAGGAGCTGGGCACCATGATGACCTGCCTACTGCCAGGTGGACACCTCATGAAGGACTTAAGAGAAACTCCTCCGTCAGGAGCCCAGGAGGCTGGGAGGCTGGCCTATGAAGAACTCTTCCTATGCCCAGTCAAATACTGAGTATTACCAACAGAATCCCTCCACTGTGCATAACACACCAGCACCTCACTTCCTAAACATATTCTGCAGTTGCCCTTCCTGTGCCAAAAACACTGCTTTCATGAAGACTTCCTCATCCATCCTTATCACAGTAATAATCCCTTCCTTCTCCTACCAACACCAAAGAGTGGCCCAAAGCTGCATCATTCATGGGCTCAGATTCTGTCCCCACACAGCTGTCACCAGCTAATTTGTGTCCATTTCTGCCTGGTCCTGGTCTCTTTCCTACTCAGTCCCCAAGACCATGAGAGTAACCCTGAACCTCATGCCTTGATGTTACCTACTACAGTTTCTCTCATGACTCAGAGCCCATTGGCTGGTTATAGCCCCATGCTCAGCCCTGGGCCCCCCCATCCCATTGGGACTGAGCCCTGATGGATGCAGAAGAATTCCCCAGAATGAAGATCCAACGGTGGTCGCAATGTGAGCCTCTCCATTGCTTAGAGATTCCTGCCTCCTGGCTCACCAGAGGGCAGTCTCTAGGTTTCAACACCAGCATAGACCAGCAATGACGACCTGTGGTTTAGACTCATGTGACCCCGCTCTACTTTCGAGCTTGATCCCTGGGCCTTACCCCTGTTGCTCCCCAGTTCACTGCAGTCTTCCTCTGCCATCCAACCTGCATCCCCACTGTCTCAGAAAGCCAGTCCCACCCAAATTGAGATGCTTGGCACCTTTATTCTTTCTCCATGTGCCCATCAGGATATTAGAAAGTAACAAATTCAACTCAGCTGGTTCAAATGAGAAGCCTTTAATAAAGGTGCTGTTTTCAGCAGTACGGGTGGGGCTAACGGGACCAACAAAGGTAACTGGGTCCCAGAGACAACAGACTACAGCATTACTGCCCTTAGGACTGTGAGGGGCAAGGGAAGGAAATGTTGGCACAGGAGCCCAATGAGAGCTGGAGCCAGGGTAAGGGACTGCTCCTGGGGGTATGACACCACTGTCGAAGCAGGGGTGGAGGGTGAACCTCCCCTTCCATCTGCCCTTCAGTCTCAGGTACCTCCCGTTGTTCAAACCCAGGCAGAATCTAGCTGGCAAGGGAGCCTCAAAAGTGCCATTCACAGGGTCAACCTCTAGGGTGCAGAGACGGGCTGGGGATGCATCCGTGGGGGTAGGTGGAAAGAGAACAAGCAGCCGACCCCTCTCATGGCAGGCCCTTCATTTCTCCTACACTTATAATAGCTTTTGCCCTATCGAGCCCAGACTCCAGTTCTCCTGGCCTTCTGAGAGGGGAGCTTCTCTTAAGCACTTCACAAGATGTCCACCTGGCACTATGACTCTGATGATGCAAATTGCTAAATTTCTATTCCAACCACTCAGCTGCAAGTGAGACCGTGACTCTGATATCCTCCCATTCCTTGGAGGGGAAAGTGGAGAGCGGGGATTCCTGGCACTTCTCTGATACCGGGAGTTACTGGGAACTTATGGAAAGAGAACAGAGAAGGCATGTCTCGCCCAAGAAGCTGCTAGTGGAGACACAGGCAGGTGGGACACAGCAAAAAGGAGGAGAACCACAGGAATAAGAAGCCCAAGACAAGACCCCTGTCCAATCGCTTGGGACAGTGAAATGAATCGCTTGGGAGACAGTCTGTTCTCTCGTTCCAGGGGGTGCCCAACAAGAAGAAGAATGGCTCAGGCAACCCTGAGAGACTGTGTAACAATGCTTATTCCAAACTCGCACCTCTCCTTCTGTCCAGACGTGGGACAGGTTTCCGACCCCCACTTGGTCACATACAAATATCCCACCCTTAATATGTGTTTCTGTACCTGCTTCTCATATTCTTAATTGCTGCTACTACTTCCCTTTTGTAGGTCTATTTACGTCAACCCATCACTTCTTGTTGTCACATAGTCCCAATTTCATGTTCTTTGCCAATTTTGTGACTTAAAAATATGGTTGCCATAACAACTCTTGCAAAAATCATGGACCAGCTGCATCATTTATCAGTTGGCATGTCCCACTTTGGAAAGACTTCCTGATAAAAGACATCCTGGGCTTCTATTTTATGTTAACACTGAGACTCAGGGACTAGAACTAACATGTTTACCATAGCAGGCACATGTAACCCTCTCAACTGCCCTCTGAGCTGTGAACCACTATTAGTCCCATTTTACATATGCGGAAACTAAGGCTCGGAGACGTTGAGTAAGTTGCCCCAGGTCATATCGCCAGTAAGGGTCAGAAGTGGGACATGTGAATACATAGAAGTGGAGCGTGGAGTAGAGACCACCTGGGGTGGGGAGAGGGAAGAAATGAGTGATGCAAGTCAAAGGGCAAGTTGCCATTTTATAGGATGAAAAAGCCTAGAGAGCTAACCATAGCAAGGTGACTGCTGTTAATAATGTTGTGTTGTATACTGGAAATTTGCTGAGAGTAGATTTCAGATGCTCTTACCACACAAAAAGAAAAGGTAGCCATGTGAAAAGATGTATCCGTTAATTTGCTTAACTGTAGTCATCTTTTCACTATGTATATGTAAATCAAAACATCATGTTGTATACCTTAAATAAATATAATCTTTTAAAAGTGGGACATTAACTCAGTTCTGCCTGAGTCTAAAACACATGCTCTGTGGAGTAAATCAAGTCTCCCATATAAATTTCTTCAAAGATCCCCAAGTGAAGACGCAAACATTGGAGATGATGATGCTGACCTCTAGGAGCCCCTACTCCTAACATCCACCCCTCCTCCTCCACCACAGATCTGCAGTCTTTTCTAAATGACAGTTCCGCTCTGGGACATAGCCGGTTGAAGCTGTTCTCCTTCCTGAGAACCTGAGGTGTTAACTGAAATGCCTTCCTGGGGTTTCCCCACTATTGTAATCACATCAGAATCTGATCTTAAGACAGGGATTCAGGTGTAAGTGGTCAACTGAGAAATAATTCAATAACTAATTAATTAAGAAGAAATCAGTAAGAAAGTGGGGAAAGCAGGATACAGAAGGGGAAGAAGCCAAGGATGGGGTGCATTTCGGGTGGAGCCCCAGCCTCAGCCTGATCCCATGGTGAGCTCTGGAACATATATAACGCCTCAGACTCTGTCTCGCTTTGGGCGCTGAGCTTCTGCACTCCCACACCCGTCCTGGGCTAGGAAGGGAGAAGGCGGGGGGAGGACATGAAACTCCAAGGCTCCTCTGGCCCACTGTTAGGCAAGGTGGCTCCACTGCCCAGGACAATCTTCCAAAAGGCACAGGTGCCAGTGTTAGCAACAAAGCACACAGAGCAGAGGATACCCCCAGGGGGATGGTAAAAGGAGTCTCAGGGGAGCTGAGTGGCACAACAGCAGTGTCCACCACTGCTGTGGTCTGCACGTGTTTCCCAAAGTTCACAGGTTGGAATTAATTGCCAATAACGGTATTAAGAGTTGGGCCCTTTAGGAGGTGATTAAGCCAGGCGGGAAGATCCTTCATAGATGGGATTCTAACCCTTATAAAAGAGCTTGAAGGAATGGGTTTGTTTCTTCTGCTCTTCCACCATGTGGGGGGATGCAACGTTCAAGGCGTCATCTTAGAAGCAGAGACCAGCCCTTCACCAGACACTTGGACCCATTGTCACCTTAATCTTGGACTTCCCAGCCTACAGAGTTATGAGAAATGTATTTCTATTGTTTATAAATTACCCAGTCTGTGGTATTTTGTTATAGCAGTGCAAACAGACTGACACAGCAACACATACCAACTCCTCTCTTAAAACCAAGAGCCAACACTGTTCTGCATCAGGGAAACAGATGCCTCAGCTCTCCTGGTGTTCTTTCTTTTTTTTTTTTTTTTTTTTTTTTTTTTTTTTTTTTTTTTGAGATGGAGTTACGCTCTTGTCGTCCAGGCTGGAGTGCAATGGCACGATCTTGGCTCACCGCAACCTCTGCCTCCCGGGTTCAAGTGATTCTCCTGCCTCAACCTCCTGAGTAGCCGGGACTACAGACATGTGCCACCACACCCTGTATACACTAATTTTGTATTTTTAGTAGAAACGGGGTTTCACCATGTTGGTCAAACTGGTCTTGAACTCCTGACTTTTGGCCTCCCAAAGTGGTGTTCTGTCTTTCCAGGCAGTTCTGACAATGTGCTGGTTTCTTTGCCAGCCCTGGTGTGAGTTTTACCCAACTCTTTTCAGTTAGTGTCTTCCTCTCTGTCCTGCCAAATGTCTGCGATCCCAGAGTTATGTGCCAAAGCAGCGTTTGACAGGATATACTTCTCTCTCCCCTTGTTGCAGTTATTTTTCGGGATTCTCCTCAGATTCACTGTAGCTCTGCCTCTCCTCCTCGCCTTGTATTTCAGAATGATACTGAACAAAGAATAGCCAGGAGCAGCTTCCCAGATGGGATGACCTGGGCCCAGGCACCTGGAGCAGAAGCCAGGCCCCCTGCCGCTGAGCCCGTTCAAGCTCAGCTCAACAAACTGCCATTGTGTCTTTGTTCCTTTTTACCAGCCTGCTTTGTTCCAGGGACAGAAGAAAGAACCTGCGTTTTCTCCCGGGAGTGAGAAAGGTTGGGGGAGTCATTCTGGGGAAGTTGAACTGAGATAAAACTGGGGCAACTCCCAACTACTCTCCCCCACTGACTGCCACTGTCAATACAGGAGTTGTACACATCAAAAAAGCATGGCAGGTGGCTCTTAACAGGCCATTTCTTGCATCATCTCAGGCAGTTTGGCATCCCTCTTCCATCCCCTAGCACGCACAAGCACACATACTCACACACACAGAGAGAGAGAAAGAGAGCACCCTGGGTGGGTACACAGAGGACACATGGACAAATGTTCCTGTCCCAGTTGCCCTCTAAAGCTAAATCCACGTATGATATTTGAACAGTCCATAGAATCCTCAACTGTCTCTAAATACTAAAATCAGGCCCAGAGTCTGCCAGCAACAGGTTCTGTGACCTTGCTGGCAGACTATGATCTGGAATTCAGGTCTCCTGATCTTTAGTTCACATGGGGCCATCCACGTTCTCTGCTTCCTACAAGGCAAGGTGAAGACAGTCAACAGCAGGTTCTAGCCAGGCCCTGACTGGAAGATTTGTAGGGGAAGAGCCCTCCCAAAAACCCAGGAGATGAAACTTGCAGCCTTTCTCAGGCCAGAGAGAGGCTTTCCCTGGCAGTAGGGCTGCCAGACTTACCAGTTAAAATGGCTGGGCACGGTGGCTCACACCTGTAATCCCAGCACTCTGGGAGGCCGAGGTGGGTGGATCACGAGGTCAGGAAATGGAGACCATCCTGGCTAACACAGTGAAACCCCGTCTCTACAAAAAATATAAAAAATTACCCGGGCATGGTGGCATGTACCTGTAGTCCCAACTACTTGGGAGGCTGAGGCAGGAGAATCGTTTGAACCCTCTCCTAACTTCAAGTTCAGAGGTTCAGTCTGAAGTCAACAGAGTACTGGGGAGCAACTGGGGAAGTCAGAGATGTAAATAGTTTGAAAATAGAAGTTCCAAAACTTCTAACCCACACCACTTCTTTGCCATATGAATTTCTAAGAAAGTGAGAAATAGACTTGCCATGCTGGACAATCTGCCCATTGGGAATGCCACTCTAAGAAAGATGCCAACCAGATTACCCTGAGAGTAGGTAGGTGCTCAATACTTATTTCTTAGATGAATGAATGAATGAATAAATGAATGAGCAAGCCAGGGTCGGAGCAGGATGTCAGGATGCCCAACCTCCAAGAGATAGCACTCCCATCCTGAATGGACATCTCCCCTTCTCTCCCAGCCCAGGCCTGAACCATCCCTCAGAGCTCAGTAGAATCCTCTCCTCCAAGAGCCAGGCAAGCTCCTGGTTGTCAAGGGCCTGTTTCACTCATTTAGGACCCCAAGGGCCTAGCCCAATTTAAAATTGGATTAATAAATGAATGAATGAATGAATGAATGAATGGCTGATTTGACCACAAGGACCTCAGAAGTCCAAGAAACTAGCAGCTCTCTGAGATTTGAAGTACACAATGACAAGAATCCATTATCACCAGTCATTCATTCATTCAATATTAAATTGCCCACAGGCTCAACTGAGCTTGCTGAGGTCCAAAAGAAACAGCTGCATCTATTTATCCAAATAGCTGCATTTGTTCCTCCAACCCTTTCTTCAAAAATTTTTCTACCCTTAGAAAACATCTGAGACAGATTGATCACTTTCAATAGAAACAGTATCATTCTGGCTGGGTGTCAAGGCTCACACCTGTAATCTCAGCACTTTGAGAGACCAAAGCAAGAGAATCACTTGAGGCCAGGAGTTCAAGGCCAGCCTGGGCAACACAGTGAGACCCTGTCTCTACTAAAAATTTAAAAATTAGTCGGGCATGGTGGTGCACACCTGTAGTCCTAGCTACTCAGGAGGATGAGGTGGGAGGATCACTTGAGCCTGGGAATTCAAGGCTATAATCACCCCACTGCACTCCAGTCTGGGAAAAAGAGTGAGACCCTGTCTCAAAAAAAAAAAAAATACAACAGTCTCATTCTGACATTGATTCATTTCTTAGCTACTGAAAAGCAGGTTCCGTCACGTTCAAATCAAAACTACCATCTCATACGCAATTTGAAACATAAATTCTCCTAGTTCATGCCTAATCTATGGCTCACAGCTTTGCAAAGCGGAAGGACTGTGAGTTGTTCTTCTGCTCTTCCTTTACTTCTTCCCTCCTCTGGGACAAAGCAGGAGAAAGAGTGATTAGAGAAAACAGTTACACTAGGTTAATACTATGGTTGTGGTTTGAACTTCATTGGAGTGGCTTTCAGTATATGGCAGGTTGTCAGCCTGTCTCCCGGTGGGGTGCATTGGTGGGGCCTTTGGAAGTGTCTCCACACAAGCCTCCATACCATGCAGTTCTCTGCTGCGGGCAATGTACTTCCTGCATCACCTCAGGTGCTTCCTTCTTTCCAATTCTTGGCACAACAGTCCATCTCAAGCCTTCATCCCACTGGAGTCGCCGCACCTCTTGGGCAAGCTCCCACTGAGACCACTTAAACCTGGTGATCACCTATGGTATCCACTTACCCATCCCAGCCACCCCAAATGCAGGAAGTCCTCACCTCCTTACCCCGCCATTCCAGGATGTGCCAACTAACATTCAGCACAGCTCGTAAATGTGGGTTGCAGACCTTGTTTCACGTGAGTGCCCCAGTCCAGCCTCTCCCAAGATCTCTCACCTTCATCTTCCCTGTGGCTACACCAAGATGAGACCACAGGATTCTGCATCTCAGCAGGCCACAAGCCAGGAAATAAGAAATATGCGGGGAGAGCAAGGAAAGAAACTTGGAGAGAAGAGAGGAAACATCACAGCATCCCCCACTGGGCTGAGTTTTCCTTTCCCCGTGCCTCTCTCATAATTATTTCAAATATTTATAGTAGTCTTCTCATGAAGACTGGAGTTAGGAGAAGGCGTTGATGGCCATTGGAACTTTTCTAATACTTTCCATTAAGTCTGGCATAGAAGTGTCTGGCACCTCTCTTTGGAATGAGGTAACCACATCTTGCTTTGTCCATTCTAGTACCTCTCTTTGGAAAGTGAGGGTAACTTTCACCTACCATCCTCACCCTTAGGACTTCACCAGAATCCTATGAGATCAAGAAAAGCCACTTCAGCTTCCTGTTAAGGGTCATTCATTCTTTCATTCATCTAGTAATTCATTTGACACATTGTTAGAGAGTTCATTATTGAGTGCAGCAGTTGGAGACCTGATTTAAAGATCTGGATGGAAGATCTCACTGGGGGAAAGCATCTAGTTCCAACAATAAACTGGACCATCAGTAACAATGGGCTTTAAAAACAAACAAGCAAAACAGTATAATCAGTGACCATATTCATGTATGCAAAATCTGACTCTAGAGACATAACAACTACCCTGTACTCTGAAATTCAGACACTGAGAATACTTGGTTCCATTTGCAACACCACATTTTCACACAGGATGTTTATAAACCAAAGTTAATTGCCAGAAACAGCTACCCAGGATGGTGAAGGGTCTGAAAAACATGCTCTAGGAAGAAGCAGTAGAAGAGTCCACCAAAGAAAAGAAGAGCCCAAAGGGAGAAATGGAAATAGTATCTGCCCTCAGCCATACAAATCGTAATCATGCATGGGGGGCATAATCTCAAGGAGTAGAAGTAGGGACAAAGACAGAGGTTCCCTGAATACAGATTTGAGTTACATATATTGAATCACTTCCTAATGTTCAGAATCATCTAATTATTTGCACAGCCTGCCAATGAAGATCTAAGCTCTGGTTGATCATCTATCATGGAGTTCTACAGGGAGTTTCTCTACTACAATAATCTGCAAGCATCATTTGTAGAGCATCTTAAAATACAGATTCCCAGGTCCCACTCCAGGCTTGAAATCAGAACTTCTGGGAGTGGGGCCCAGCTGTCTTTGTGTTTCAATAAGTTCACAGGGGATTCTGAAGGCCTGACCAGGACTGAGAATCAGCGCTCTGTGAGATGGGGACCCACTCTGTGACCACTGTCAACTTCCAGATTGGACAGTTTAAAAACTATTTGGTAAGAGGAAGTAAGTCAGTTCAACTTAAAATAATGGACTGAACAGCCTGGGCGTGGTGGCTCACACCGTAATCTCATCACTTTGGGAGGCTGAGGTGGGTGGATCACGAGGTCAGGAGATCAAGACCATCCTGGCTAACACGGTGAAACCCTGTCTCTACTAAAAATACAAAAATTAGCCAGGCGTGGTGGCGGGCGCCTGTAGTCCCAGCTACTCAGGAGGCTGAGGCAGGAGAATGGCGTGAACCCAGGAGGCGGAGCCTGCAGTGAGCCGAGATCGTGCCACTGCACTCCAGCCTGGGCGACAGAGCAAGACTCTGTTTCGAAAAATAATAATAATGGACCGAGCACACAAATCATTACCTAACCCTTCCAAACAACAACAACAACAAAAAAAAGTTTTTGTCAGAGTCTTGCTTTGTCACCCAGGCTGGAGAGCAGTGGTGTGCTCTTGGCTCACTGCAACCTCCACCTCCCTGATTCAAGGGATTCTCATGCCTCAGTCTCCTGAATAGCTGGGACTATAGGCATGTGCCACTACACCTGGCTAATTTTTGTATTTTTTGGTAGAGACAGGGTTTCACCATGTTGGCCAGGCTGGTCTTGAACCCCTGGCCTCAAGTGATCCACCCACCTAGTCCTCTCAAAGTGTTGGGATGACAGGCGTGAGCCACCACACCTGGCTAAAACATTTTAAAAGGCATAACGACAAAAACAAAGGTAGCGAGAGAGGCAGCACACCAGCCATCATGTTTTGGAGGCTGGGTAGCAATAGCAAGAGGGATAGCTGAATTCGTAGACTTGAGAAAGTGGAATTCAAGGCTAGTAGTGAGGAAATTCAAGAAGCAACCCCCTTTGTTCAGCAGAACCCCTGAAAGTTTCAGGCGTTGGCATCATAACTGAAGGTGCTGCTGAAAAGAGAATGAGGTTGAGAGTCTGGTTACAAAGCAAATAGACACCCAGATTCTCCTCCTCGGTACCATCCAAAGACGGGAGGACTCTCCCCAGAGAGAACAAAGTGGAGATACTGAACACAATCAAGGTGCCGCAACTGAAAACTGGAAAATAGGCAAAAATCCATCTATATCCTACATGTGAACACTACAACCCTTGTCCTCCTCTGGCCCCCAGGATTCTGTTTATACCGAACAATGTCAGGGAGGAAAATCCCAACTGACTGAGTTTACATGTGAAATGACTGAAAAATCTGCAAGTAACTACATTTGCCTGAAATGACTGAATTAAGCATTAGGTATTCTGGTAGAAAGGGGGGCTGTCTTGGTTTGGGCTACCCCAGAAGCAGACTGTGAGGCAAAGATTTGAGTGCAAGTGGCTTATTTGGGAAGTAGTCTCAGAAAATACCACCAAGGGAGTGGGGAAGTGAGGCATAAAGTCAGCCCATAAAGACTGGGCAGATACTGCTGTGGGCACCTGGGGCTTAATCTGGGAGCATCCCTTGGAATTCTCACCCACCATCAATGGGAACAAAGAAGCTCGGTCAGTCGTTAGCTAAATCTGCTTCCGGGTTAACTCTCTGGTCCTTCCAGCCTGCCCTACCCATCAGGAGTGGCCAGAGAAAGCCCTCAGGCAAAGAGGTACAGTAAGAAGCCACAAGGTTAGCATGTACTGGAATAATGAATGCTGAGGAAACATTGTGGGCCATCAACAGTGTCTGCTACAGAGGTTCAAGATGATTAAATTCTTTTAGAAAACAAAGGAAACTTCCATTTTGCAACTGCCGAGTTCTGTGGCCTTGAAATATAATGCCCACTACAAACACAAATAAGAGAATTAAAGATGAAGAAGCAGTAATTTTCACCCTCAACACAGGGTATTTTTCAACACCTGATGGAAACTGTGGGCCTCACAGCCTACAGAGGGGTGAAACGAGAGAGCAGTAGTCAGGGGACAGTGGAGTGCGCTGCAGTATGGGAAGCGTGAGAGGCTGCAGGACACAGACAGCGTCCCTCTGGGGACTCCATGTGACTCCAGTCACATCTCAGTCTCTCTACCCTGCCCTGTGGTGCTCTGGGGTCTTGTGCCCACTGCTTTATTTCTCCATGAAAGTCTTCTCCTGCTGTCTCTCATGCACAGGTGAACAATCTTCACCACAAAGCTGATGATATACACTTTCTTCTCCATGACTTCCCAGAAATCCCCTCTTATTTCCCTGGCTACTCATTCTTAAGAATTGACTTCCAGGAAGTTCTTGCTAACTTCCATGTTATCCCCAGGCTGGGCAAGTTGAACCTCTTCCAGCAGCATATTCTGCTGTATGGATCAACCATAATTTATTTAATTGGCCCCGTATTAACCCAAAGGTCTTGTTAAAGTCCTACCAAGAATGAAGTGCTAGGGGTACAAAATTTAATGAGACACAGTACCTATAACCAATGAATTCAGCGTGATGGGTAAGCTGACATTTACCAACTTGATGTAGTTTGAATATTTGTCCCCACCAGACCTCATGTTGAAATCTGATCCTCAGTGTTGAAGGTGAGACCTCCTGTGAGGTGTTTGGGTCAGGAGGGGAGATCCCTTGTGAATAGATTGAGGCCCTCCCTGGGGGCAAGGGTGGGTGAGTTCTCCTTCTATGAGTTCCTGAGAGAGCTTGTTGTTAAAAAGAGCCCGGTTGGCCGGGGCGCGGTGGCTCAAGCCTGTAATCTCAGCACTTTGGGAGGCCGAGACGGGCGGATCACGAGGTCAGGAGATCGAGACCATCCTGGCTAACACAGTGAAACCCCGTCTCTACTAAAAATACAAAAAAAAAAACAGCCGGGCGAGGTGGCAGGCGCCTGTAGTCCCAGCTACTCGGGAGGCTGAGGCAGGAGAATGGCGTGAACCCGGGAGGCGGAGCTTGCAGTGAGCTGAGATCCGGCCACTGCACTCCAGCCTGGGTGACAGAGGGAGACTCCGTCTCAAAAAATAAAAAGAGCCCGGCATCTCCCCTACTCTCTCTTGCTTCCTCTCTCGCCATGTGATCTCTGCATATGCCCAGCTCCCCTTCACCTTCCGCCATGAGGGGAAGCAGCCGAGGCTTTCATCAGATGCCCAAACTTCCAGCCAGCAGAATCGTGAGCCAAATAAGCCTTTCTCTGCATAACTGACCCAGCCTCAGGTGTTCCTTTACAGCAACACAAACTAAAACAACAACTAACCATGATTAAATATAATCAGACCTATGAGGGCATTATTAGCCAAATGTAACAAAAAAAAAAAAAAAGAATTGAAAGCAAATAAAAATGTTTGGATCTGAGATGTTCCGTAGTCAGCTCTACCTTAAGAAAAACATTTTAAGCCATATATAAATGATTTAGAGTCTAAAATTGTAGACTCCTGCTACTCAAAATGTATTCTGCAGACCAGCAGCATCAGCATCACCTGGGAGCTTGTTAGAGATGCAGATTCTCCCCTCAGACTGCAGAATCAGGATCTTCATTTTAACGAGATCCCCAGGTGATTCCTGTGCACGTTACAATATCAGATGTACTAAGGTAAAGGATTTGTTGGTTTTACTGTCTTGACCTCTTTCCCATTCCTTTAGAAACACTAATTAAGCTAATTAATTTGATGGCAAATCTTATGGGGAAGAGTCTTTTGAAAATTGTCTAAGTGCTGTACTTAAAAAAAAAAAAAACAACTATGAGTACAATACTGGATCTCACAGATAGCTCTCAGGATCCTTCCTATGTCCAAGCCTCTATCCACAGATGTATTATTCCAGCTCTCCAAGTTTCTAAGTCTTTGTTCTATAAATTCTCAACTTTCCTTCTAATGATTCCTTGCTCATTTTAATTCATCACTCACATCTCTAAAGTTGGGGACCAGTGGGAGATGGAAGATATCAGGAGTGCCAGCTTATCTTACAGGTCTTCCTTAATTCTGAATTGTAAGTAGTACAATTCTGGAGGCTAGCTCAAAGAGATATTCTAAAACGAATCATCTGAACAAAAAAAGAGACAAGAAAATGTAGATGTCTGGTCATTCAAAACATTCTGTAGTAGGATGCTTCCCAAGGTGCTCAACATTACTTATCAGCGGACAGCAAATCAAAACTACAGTGAGATACATCTACAAACCCTCCAGAATGGCTAAGATTAAAGACTGATGAGATAAGTATTGGTGAGGCTGGAGAGCAACCAGAACTCTCATATATGAAAGCATAAAGTGGTACAACCTCTTTAGAAGACTGGCAAACTCTGCTAAAATTAAACATGAATCTACCCTGTGATCCTTTTCCAGAATGTCATATAATTGGAATCAGCCTTTTCAAATTGGCTTCTAATAATATGCATTTAAGTTTCCTCCATGTCTTTTCATTGCTTTATAGCTCCTCTTTTTTTTTTTAACCAATGAATAATATTTAATTGTCTGGATGTACCACAGTTCATCCATTTACATACTGAAGGACATCTTGGTTGCTTCCAAGTTTTGGAAATTACGACTCAAGCTGCTATAAACATCCACAGGCATAATTAAGTGTGGATATAAGTTTTTACCTCCTTTGGGTAGATAACAACAAGTTCAATTGCTGGATCCTATGTAGCGTATGTTTCATTTTGTAATAAGCTGACAAACTGTCATCCAAAGTGGCTGTACCATTTTGCATTCCCACCAGCAATGAATGAGAGTTTCTGTTGCTCCACAATGTTGCCCCCATTTGATGTTCTCAGCGTTCTGGATTTTGGCCATTCTTACAGGTGGGTAGTGGTATTTTAATTAACTTTATAATAATTTTAAATTATTTTTAATGTAAATAATCTTTTTATTTTCCTAATATTAAATATGTTCTCCCTAAGGGGAAGAGAAAGTTGGCCTCTGTTCCCAAGCCTCCCCATAAGAATAAAATGTAAGGAAGAGCACCATCAGCCTGAGAGGACTGTGGGAAAGGGATAGGGAGCATCTTCTCCTTCCACAACAGGTGGTTCCACCTTTTGGCCTCTTTCCACTTCTTCTTCTCCCCTGTGCACCCCTCCTCCAAATGCCTCTCAGAGCCTAATGTGTATAATACTCACCATGTGCCAGACTCAACAGACGTTGCATGTACTTATTATATTATTTCCCCAGAACATTCAAAACATTTGAAAACAACTTTAAATAGGAACTCAATACATTTTAAGTGAGATTGAGAAAGGAGATGTCTACATAAAGAAACAGTGAAAACAGTTACCAGGGGGAGAGAGTGGTGGGTAGATAATTTAGCTACATGATTCCATTTCAGAGTCCTCTGCTGTTTGTGGGTGATATTATGTCACTGAAACTGTCATAGTTAATCCACAAGGAAGTGGGCGGTGTTAACACAGCTTTTAATATCCTGCCAAAGATGTTTCATTAACTCGTGAATCCTGCAAGCCTAGAGAGTATGCTGATGGGCCAGTGGGGCTACTTCTCCAGGTCCCCAAATGCAGTTGGTATATATGTGTGTGTGTGTGTACATAATTTTAATTATATGTAATTATATATATATGCACAGTATGGGAAATGGAAGCATGTCTGGATAAATCTTTACTCTCTCTGGGAGGTTGAACTTGACAGTCCTCTCAACTGTTAAAATAATGAGTGTGGGAAAAGAAATTCAATAACATACATATGTGCATATATAAACAGACACATATACATATGTACAGCATTCCTTAGCAATTACTTTATGAAAATGGAACCACGTTATTCATGCTTTTCTATAGCTAGCTTTTCCTACTCAACAATATTTGGGAAAATGCCTCCAAGTCATCTATGTAAGCCTGATATATTTTTAATGGCTGCATAATATCCCATGATGTAGTTATGCCATAGTCAAGCAGGCCTCCATTTATGGGCATTCTTTATTCTCCATTTCTTTCAGCACAATAAGTTGTAATAAGTATCTCTGTATCAGTGTCTTTACGCATTGATAGTGGTTTTAGTTCCTGAGATAGATTTCCAAAAGGGTACTGCTGGGGCAAGGGTAGATGTATTTTTTAATTTTTGTTTACTTTTTATTCAGATGTAATTTACAAACAGTAAAGTGCACAATTTTTACAGGCATGGTTCAATGAATTTATAACAGATGTTGCCAGATTGCTATTTATAATACACATTTTCCATAGCAAGAAGCGAAACTGCCTTTTGCCCTCCCATCCCTGCAGGTGATATCCTTTTTTCTCTTTATTTGCAAGCCTCATGGGTATAACATAATATTCATTGTTACTTCAATTTGCATTTCTCTGCTGCTGGTGAGTTTGTCCACATGTAGATTGACCATTTGAATTTGCTCTTCTATGAATTATCTCTTCAAATCTTCCCCATTTTTTTTTCCCATGGGTAATTGGTCTTTCCCTTGTGAATCTGTAAAATCTCTTTTAATATTAAAGATATTAACTCTGCCATCTGCATTACCGATATTTTTCAAAATCTGTCATTAATTTACTAAAATAGTCTACCACTCATTTTTGCCATAGAAGGCTTTTTTTTTTTTTTTTTTTTTTTGAGACGGAGTCTTGCTCTGTCGCCCAGGCTGGAGTGCAGTGGCCGGATCTCAGCTCACTGCAAGCTCCGCCTCCCGGGTTCCCGCCATTCTCCTGCCTCAGCCTCCCGAGTGGCTGGGACTACAGGCGCCCGCCGCCTCGCCCGGCTAGTTTTTTTGTATTTTTTAGTAGAGACGGGGTTTCACCGTGTTAGCCAGGATGGTCTCGATCTCTTGGCCTCCTGATTCGCCCGTCTCGGCCTCCCAAAGTGCTGGGATTACAGGCTTGAGCCACCGCGCCCGGCCCATAGAAGGCTTTAAAAACAATTAATGGTGGGGGCGATGTGGGTAAAGATGGGTCAAGTAAAAAGAAAGAAAAAAAAAAAGCGGGGGCTGGGTGCCGGTGGCTCACACCTATAATCCCAGCACTTTGGGAGGCCCAGGTGGATGAATCACGAGATCAAGAGATCGAGACCATCCTGGCTAACATTGTGAAACCCCATCTCTACCAAAAATTCAAAAAAAAATTAGCTGGGCGTGGTGGCACGCGCCTATAGTCCCCCCTATTCGGGAGGCTGAGGCAAGAGAATCACTTAACCCGGGAGGTGGAGGTTGCAGTGAGCTGAGACCACACCACTGCACTCCAGCCTGGGCGACAGTGCGAGACTGTCTCAAAAAAAAAAAAAAAGACTGTACTTTGCATTTGCATAACATTACCTATAGGTTGAAAGCAATTAAATATAGAGTTAAAATATTTTAAAATAGATAATGGCACTGCTTTTTATTTAAAATTTATTTATTTATTTATTTATTTATTTATTTATTTATTTTTTGAGATGGAGTCTCACTCTGTAGCCCTGGCTAGAGTGCAATGGCACGATCTCAGCTCACTGCAACCTCCGCCTCCCTGGTTCAAGAGATTCTCCTGCCTCAGCTTCCCTAGTAGCTGGTATTAGAGACGTGTGCCACCACACCTGGCTAATATTTGTATTTTTAGTAGGATGGGATTTTGCCATGTTGGCCAGGCTGGTCTTGAACTCCTGACCTCAGGTGATCTGCCCCCCTTGACTTCCCAAAGTGCTGGGATTACAGGTGTATGCTACCACGCCCAGCCAACGCTGCTTTTTAAATTAAATTTTTATATTGAAATAATCGTAGATTCACATGAAGTTGCAAGGAATGATAGATTCAATATTTCCTTTAGCTGGTTTCACCCCATAATAACATTTTGAAAAACTATACTACAATATCACAATCAGGATATTGACATTGATACAGTCAAGATACAGAACATTTCACCACCACAAGAATCCCTTATGCTGCCTGCCCTTTTATAGGCCCGCCCAACATTCCTTCCATCCTTACCCCCTCATTAATCCCTGGCAACCACTAATCCATTCTACAATTTTGTCATTTCAAGAATGCTATGTAAATAGAATTGTACAGTATGTCACTTTTTAGGATTGGCTTTTATCACTTGGCATAATTCGCTGGAGATTCATCCAGGCCATTGTGTGTATCAATTGTCACTCTTTTTTTTTTTTTTTCCAGCTTTTAAGTTCTCAGTGTATGTGCAGGGTGTGCAGATTGGTTACAAAGGTAAACATATGCCATGGTGGTTTGCTGCACAGATCAACCCATCACCTAGGTATTAAACCCAGCATGCATTAGCTATTCTTTCTGATGCTCTCCCTCCCCCGCCCCCACACAAGCCCCAGTGTGGGTTGTTCCCCCGACACCAGTGTCCATGTGTTCTCATTGTTCAGCTCCCACTTGAAAGTGAGAACATGTGGTGTTTGGTTTTCTGTTCCTGCGTTAGTTTGCAGGATAGTAGCTTCAGGCTCCATCCATGTCCCTGCAAAGGACATGACCTCATTCCTTTTTATGGCTGCATAGTATTCCATGGTGTATATGTACCACATTTTCTTTATCCAGTCTATCATTGACAGACATTTGAGTTGATTCCATGTCTTTGCTATTGTGAATAGTGCTGCAATGAACATATACATGCATGTATCTTTATAATAGAATGATTTATTTTGGGGTATATAAATTGCTGGGTCAAATAGTATTTCTGATTCTAGATCTTTGAGGAATCACCACACTGTCTTCCACAATGGTTGGACTAATTTACCTTCCTGTCAACAGTGTAAAAGCATTCCTATTCCTCTGCAACCTTGCCAGCATCTGTTGTTTCTTGAATTGCAATTGAATCCCCTTTTTACTCTGGGAAGTATGCATGGCATGAATGTACCATGGCTTGTTTAAGCCTTTAATTGAAGGACATCAGGGTTGTTTTCAGCTTAGAACTATTACAAAGAAACCTTCTGTGAACATTTGTGTACAGGTTTTGGTACGAACCTAAGTGTTCATTTCTCATAAATGTCCAGGAGTGCAATTGCTAGGTCATGTGGTAGTTTTGTATTTAGATTTCAGAAAACTGGCCAACCTGCTTTCCATAGTGACTGTACTACTTTATATTCCCAGTAGCAATGTCTGAATGATCTAGTCTCTCCAAATCCCCACCAGTATTTGGTGTTATCACTATTTTAAGCATTCTGATAGGTATGTAGTAAGTGACATTGTCTACTGCGCTATCTACTGCAACACCATTGGTACTGACATTTAACACGTTTTCATGTCTTATTTGTTATCTGTAGGTCCTCTTTGGTGAAATGTTCCTTCATGTCTTTTTCCTATTTTCTAATAGGATTTGTTGGCTTTTGTTTTACTGTTGTGATTGATAGTTCTTTATATTTTCTAGATATTAATCCTTTGCTACGTATGTTGTTTGCAATTATTTTCTTCTAGTTTCTAGTTTGTCTTTTCATCCTCTTAACAGGTCTTTTGCAGAGCAAAAGTTATTAATTTCAAAGAGGTAAAATTTATCAATTTTTAATTTTATAGATTGTATTTTTGGTATCAAATCTACCTCTGAATTCGCAATATTTTCTCCTTTTTTTCTAAAATTATATAGTTTTGCATTTTACATTTACATGATCTATTTGAGTTCATTTTTGTGTTAGATGTGAGACTTGGGTCAAGGTTTATTTTGTGCCTATGGATGTCTAATTACTCCAGCACCATTTGTTGACAAGGCTTTCCTTCCTCTGTTAAATTGCTTTTGGATCATTGTTAAAAAATCACTTGACTCTGTTTGGGGTCATTTCTGAGTTCCCTATTCTGCTCCATTGATCTGTATGTTTATCTCTCTACCAAATAGTCTTAATTAACTGTAATTACATAGTAAGCTTTCTGCAACATATGGAATGCTTGTGTCCCCCCAAAATCCATGTTGAAATCCTAACCCCCAATGTAATGGTATGAGGAGGT
The DNA here is from genome assembly GCF_008728515.1 of Papio anubis. NCBI lineage: Eukaryota > Metazoa > Chordata > Mammalia > Primates > Cercopithecidae > Papio > Papio anubis. The sequence goes on from NC_044991.1 coordinate 53,241,912, forward strand.
GAGGCCTTTGGGAGATAATTAAATCATGAGATTGGAGCCCTCATGAATGTGATTAGTGCCCTATAAAAGGTATCCCAGAGAGCTCGCTTGCCCTCTTTCCACCATGGGAAAGTAGTGAGAAGATAGCAGTCTGCAACTAGGAAGAGGGCCCTCACTAGAGCGGAGTCATGGTGGCACCCCGATCTCAGATGTCCAGCCTCCAGAACCATGAGAAATAAATGTTTGTTGTTTATAAGCCACCCAGTCTATGATACTTTGTAACAGCAGCCCAAACTGACTAAGACACCTTGGAACCAGGTAGACTGTTTCTTACTGTTTTATTTTTCATTTTCAGAACTGTTTGAGATATTTTAGTTCTTTTGTTATTTTATATAAAATTTAGAATAATCTTGTCTATATCTATTTTTTAAAAATCCTTCATGGATTTTGGTAAGAATTGTGTTAAACCTTTCCATTTAAGGAGGAATAATACCTTTACTCTGTTAAGCCTTCCAAACTATGACTATATATGTCTATTTATATAGAACTCTTCTTTCGGCAATATTGTCTAGTTTTCAGCATACGAGTCTTGTACCTGTTTTGTTAGGTTTCCACCTAAGTATTTTTTGAGGGATTGTAAATGGCATTGGTACCATTTTGGTACCTACATATTAATTGCTAGTATATAAAAATGCAGCTGATTTTTGTATATTTCTCTTGTATCCTGCAACCTTGCTAAACTCACTTATTAGTTTCAAGAGTATCTTTGTATATTCCTTGTGATTTCTGAGGTAAGCCATCACATCATCTGAAAATTGAGATCATTTTATTTCTTCTTTCTGGTTTTGAATGTCATTTATTTCCTTTCCTTGCTTTATTGCTCTGGCTAGAACTTCCAGCACTATGTTTAATAAGAATGGTGACAGTACATATCCTTGCCTTATTCCCAGTCTTAGGAAGAAAGCATTCAGTCTTTCACCATTAAGTGTAATGTTAGCTATAGGTTTTTAGAGATGCTTTTTATTAAGTTGAGAAAGTTCTCCTCTATTTCTATTTTTCTAAGAGTTTTTATCATGAATGAGTGTTGAATTTTACCTAATACTTCTTCTGCGTTAATTGATATGATCATATGAGTTTTCTTCTTTAACCTGTTAATATGGTGGTCGATTTTGTTTTTTGAGATGAGAGCTTACTATGTTGCCCGGGCTAGACTCAAACTCTTAGGCTTAAGAGATCCTCCCACCTCAGCCTCTTCAGTAGCTGGGTCTATGAACACATGCCACTGCATCCAGCTGTGGTGGTTAATATTAATTTCAAACATTGAACTAGCTTTGTACTCCTGGAGTAAACTCCACTTGGTGTATAATTCTTTTGATATATTGCTGTCTTCCTGTATGTTACTTGGACATTTTCTAGAATTCTGTTTTGATTTACCTATAGTGGCTTTGAGTGTATCACTTTGAATCAATTTTTTAGTGTTCTTCTAGGTATTATATTACATATACATAATTTATCACAGCTATCATTTTACCGGTTCCAGTGAAAGGTAGTAACCTTACCTCCCTTCATGTCTTTTTACCCTCCCTAATGATAATATAATATAATTCATGTCTTTTTGCCCTCCCTAATGAAAATACAATATAATTATCATTAGAGAGGGTAAAAATTAAATATTTGCACTATGTACATTTAGAACCACATCAGATAGTGTTACAATTTTTGCTTCAAATGTCAAATATAATTTTTAAAACTCGAGAAGAATGGAAGTCTATTGTAACTATCTACACTTTTGCTTATCTTGTTTTTTTTCCCCCTGATATTCTGTGATTTCATCTTTTATCATTTTATTTCTGTTTAGATAACTGATTTAGCATTCTTTTAGGGTAGGTCTGTTAGTGACAAATTCTCTTCTTTTTTTTTTTTTCTATCTGAGAATGCTTTGGTTTTCCCTTCATTTTGGAGGTATGTTTTCACTGAATGTAGGATTCTGTGTTGACATTTCTTTTCTTTTAGTACTTGAAAAATATTGTATCACTTCCTCTTGACTTGCATGGTTTTTTTTTTTTATGAGAAATCTGTCGTAATGGGTTTTTCCTCTGTACGTAAGGTGTGATTTCTCTCTTGCTGCTTTCCAAGATTTTTTTCTTTGTATTTAGTTTTCAGAAGCTTGACTATAATGTGTCTTAGTGTTAATTTCTTTCAGTTTATCCTGTCTGGCGTTTACTTAGACTTGAATTTATAGGTTTATGTCTTTTGACAACCTTAGGAAGTTTTCAGTTGTTAGTTTTTCATTTACTTTTCCAGCCCCACTCACTTTTTCCTTTATTTCTGGTACTCCAGTGACATAAATGTTACCTATTTTGTTATAATCATACAAGTCCCTGAGTTTCTATGTTTTTAAGCCTATTTTCTCTCTGTTGTTCAGATGGGGTCATTTCTGTTACTCTATCTTCCAGATCATTTATGATTCTTTCATCTTTCCCCTCTATTCAGACGTTAAACCCGTCCACTGAGTTTTTTATTCTGATTATTGTATTTTCAATTCTGAAATTTCTATTTGGTTATTTTTCATATATTCTATTTCTTTTCTAAAATCTTTTAAAAATTTGTTTTGGTCGGGCACAGTGGCTCACACCTGTAATCCCAGCACTTTGGGAGGCCGAGGCCGGCGGATCATGAGGTCAGGAGATCGAGACCATCCTGGCTAACATGGTGAAACCCCGTCTCTACTAAAAATGCAAAAAATTAGCCGGCCTTGGTGGCAGGCACCTGTAGTCCCAGCTACTTGGAGGCTGAGGCGGGAGAATGACGTGAACCTGGGAGGCGGAGCTTGCAGTGAGCCGAAATCACGCCACTGCACTCCAGCTGGGGTGACAGAGCGAGACTCCATCTCGAAAAAAAAAAATGTTTTAAGTATGTTCATAATTGCTTACTGAAGCATTTGTCTAATGACTGCTTTAAAATTGTTGTCATATCATTTTAATATCTCTGTAATCTCAGTGTAGGCATCAATTGGTTGGCTTTTTTCTTTGAGATGGAGTTTCACTCTCCCAGACTGGAGTGCAGTGGCATAATCTCCGCTTACTGCAACCTCCACCTCCCAGGCTCAAGCAATTCTCCTGCTTCAGTCTCCCGAGTAGCTGGGATTACAGTCGTGCACCACCACGCCCTGCTAATTTTTGCCTTTTTTTTTTTTTTTTTTTTTTTTAGTAGAGATGGGGTTTCACCATGTTGGCCAGGCTGGTCTTGAACTCCTGTCCTCAAGTAATCCACCCTCTTGGGCCTCCCAAAGTGCTGGGGTTACAGACATGAGCCACCGTGCCCGGCCATGCTGTATATTAGATCTTCAGAACTTATTCATCTTATAACTTCAAGTTTATACCACTTGATCAACATCTTCCCATTTTTCATACCTCCCCGCCCCTGGAAACCATGTCCTACTCTTGGCTTATATAAGTTTGACTTTTAGATTTCACATATAAGTGAGATCATACAGTATTTGTCTTTCTATGTCTGACTTATTCCATTTAGCATAATATTCTCCAGGTTTTCCCATGTTGTTGCAAATGGTAGGATTTTCTTCTTTTTTATAGATGAAGACTATTCCATTATATAGATATTCTTTACACCAACAAATTGAATAACCTAGAAGAAATTGATACATTCCAGAAAACGTACAACCTACCAAGACAAAATCATGAGGAAATAGAAAAATATAAACAGACCAATAACTAGTAAGGAGACTGAATCAGTAATCAAAAACTTCCTAACAAAGAAATGCCCAGAATTGAAGAGCTTTATAGCTGAATTCTACCTAGCACTTAAAGAAATAGGAAGTGGTATTACCAAGATAATGGACTAGGAAGTCACTCGCTCACATCCCCCCACAAACCACAATTCTCCACCTATCCACAGACAAAAGTCTTTTCGTAGGAACCCTGGGATTTAGGTAGAGATTATAAAATCTTGGTGAAGCTCAAAACCTGAGAGGGTCATTTTGAAACTGCAGACCCACACCCAGGCTGCAGTCCTGCCAATTGTGGTCCTGGGTTCAAACCTGGAAATTGTCTCACTCCCTGAAGGGCTTGATTACAGCTCTGTTTAGCCTTCATCCTGTGACAAAAACCATCTGCCATGGGATTCAGAGAAATAATGACCCTAGTGCCTCAACAGACAGACTCATTTGCCCACCAACATTAAGTCTTGGCAGTGGACCAGAAAATTACCCTGTAACTTGGCTCCAGCCCCATCCCCCTCAGCTTTGGTCCCTGCTTAGTACTGCTTACACAAGGGACCAGAGGGAAACTTGCCCATCTGAGCCACCAGCACAGGCTTGTCTGCCTCTGTCCCATAGCAGATCCTGAAGGGACCCTGTCTCAGCCCAGACCCACTCTGCCACAGCCAGGGAGCGATTGTGCCTATGCAGAGAAGAGCTGAGAGACTCCTCTGACTGTCATCATAGCAGGCTTGCCACTCTCCATCCCATAGCAGAGCCTGAAGAGGTCATGAAATTCAACTCCACCCCCTTCATTGGGAGCTACCCTAATGACAGAGAGAACTTCTGGGAGATGTGCCCATCTGTGCTAACTGGACAAGCTTGCCAGACTCTTATCCCATAGCGGATCCTTAAAGGGGTCCTGTCTCAGCTCCAGTTCCTCTCTGCAATAGCCTTAGAGTTACCCCACCTGTGCAGGAAACTCCTAGGAGATGCATCCAGACAGACTTGCTGGCCTCTGACCCATAGCAGTTCCATCCCACAAGTTCTAGGAAGGGCTCTGAATGTCAGCTCCAGCTCCTCTTAGCTGTAATAGGCAAGCAAATCTGCCTGCATAGGGAACTGCTGGGACCACTGCTGCCACTAGTTTGGGCTTGCCAACATTGGTCTCATAGCAGATTCTGATTAGCCCTGAAGCTCAGTTTCACCCTCTCCTAGCTGTGGTCTAAGAGCAGTTCTACTCAGGCAGAATCCTGCTGGGAGACAGGCCCATTTGAGTTCCTGTCTTAAAATTGTCAATGTCTATTTCTCAGCAGATCCTCAAATGGCCTTGGATATTGGTCCTGACCCCTTTCATCTATGGACTGAGAGCAGTTCTGCCTGCCTGGGAACTCAGAGAGAGGCATGTCTAATAGTGTTCATGGAGGCTGATGCCTGGATCTTGGTCACATTGTGAATCTTGAAATGACCCTATAAATTGGCTCCAGTTCTTCTCATCTGCAGTCTGAGAACAAGTCTGCTCACCCAGGAACCCAATGGGAGACACACCTATCAGTGATCCCAGAGACAGACCTGAAGATCTTGGTCTTGGCCGTGGACCTGAAACAACCCTGTGTCTCAATTCTAGCCCATCTCAGCAATGAGCTCAAGCAGTACAGACAGCCCAGGGAGCCATCCAGTTATCCAACAGGAGCTCTCTCAGAGACCCACAGGAAGACATACTCATCAGTGCACCTAGTAATAGACCCACTATCTGCAAATCCTGAAGTGGATGCTTATCCCAGCACCAGCCCTACAAACCAAGGTCCTAAAGACAGTCCAATACCCAGGAACAAGATAACACTTGCACCCAATAAAGTCCCTGGACATAAGCCCTCCAACTGTGGTCTCCACTAAGGACCTAGCATCAGCCACACAACCTGAATCCAACCCCACTCAATTGCAATCTCAGAGGCAATCCCTTCAACCCAGAGACCTAAAAAGAAAAGACTTAAACTTGTCAAAACCAGTCTTCAAGACTGAAAGAGGGATATTTTTCCTTCAAACACACACATACACACCAATGCAAGATAACAAAGAATCACAAATAACAAAGAATCAGGCAAACATGACACTACCAAAGGAAATCCATAATCCAAATCATAAGGCTCCAGTAACTGACCCTAAAGAAAAGAAGATATATAAATTGCCTGAAAAAGAATTCAAAATAATCATCTTAAAGAAGTTCAATGAAATACAAGAAAATATAGACAATTAGATGAAATTAGGAAAACAATGTATGAACAAAGTGAGAAGTTTAATAAAGAAATAGAAACCATAAAAAGGAACCAAATACAAATCCTGGAACTGAAGAATACAACAACAGAACTAAAAAACTCAATAGAGATTCAACAGCTGACTCAATCATGCAGAAGAAAGAATTAATGAACTTAGGTCATTTGAAATGAGCCAATTAGAGAAACAAAAAGAAAAATGAGTGAAGAAAGCATAAGGGATCTATGAGGACACTGTCAAACGTAAAAATATATGTGTTATAGAAGTACCTGAAGAAGAAGAGAGAAACAAGGAGGCAAAAAACTCACTTAAGAAATACTGTTGAAAATTTCAGATCTTGAAAGAAATATGAACATACAGATTTAAGAAGCTCAAAAGAACCCAAAGGAAGATCTATTCAAAAAATAATACTCCCAGATATAATCAAATTATCAAAATCAAAGACAAAAAAAGAATCTTCAAAGAAGCAAGAGGGAAGAAACTTGTCATGTACAAAGGATTTCCCATAAGGTTATTAGTGGAATTCTCAACACAAACTTCATAAGCAAAAAAGGAGTGGGATGACATATTCAAACTGCTCAAAGAAAAAAAATGTCAACCAAGAATACTATACCCTGCAAAGATGCTCTTCAGAAATGAAGGAGAGCTGGGTGCAGTGGCTCATACCTATAATTCCAGCACTTTGGGAGGTAGGAGAATTGCTTGAGTCCAGGAATTCAAGACCAGCCTGGGAAACATAGCAAAACCTTGTCTCTACAAAAAAAATAATTTCAAAATTAGCCGGGCATGGTGGTGCACAGCTGTAGTCCGAGCTATTCAAGAGGCTGAGGCAGGAGCATAGTTTGAACCCAGCTGTTTGAGGTTGCAATGAGCTATGATTGCACCACTGCCCTCTAGCCAGGGTGACAGAATGAGCCCCCGTCTCTAAAATAAAGGAAAAGGAAAAAAGAAATGAAGGAGAGATATTCCAAGACTTACAAAACCTGAGGAAGTTTATCAACACAAGGCCAGCCTTACAAGAAATGCTAAAAGGAGTTATTTGAAACAAAAGAGTGATAACTATGAAAACATATGACAGTATGAAACTTACTGGTAAAGGTAAACATACTCAAATTCTGGATACTGTAAGGGAAATATGAATCAGTCATAATTCTAGCATAAGAGTTAAAAGACAAATTGATTTAAAAAACTAGAGCTGTAAAAAAATGGTTAATGAATACCTAATATAAATAGATGATACTAATAGCATAAAATGTGGGGAGAAGGAGAAGTATAATTATAGAGCCTTTGTATGCTACTGAAGTTAAGGAACCATCAGCTTAAATTAGGACATTATGACTATAAGATGTTAAAAAATAAAGAGAAGGCCAGGCATGGTGGCTCACACTTGTAATCCCAACACTTTGGCAGGCCAAAATAGGAGGATTGCTTGAGGCCAGAAGTTCAAGACCAGTCTGGCCACCATGGTGAAACCTTGTCTCTACTAAAAAAAATAATAATAATAATAATAATAATACAAAAACTAGCCAGGTGTAGTGACACATGCCTGTAATCCCAGCTTCTTGGGAGGCTGAGGCACAAGAATTGCTTGAACCCAGGAGGTGGATATTACTGTGAGCTGAGATCATGCCACTGCACTCCAGCCTGGGCCACTGAGCAAGACTCTGTCTCAAAAATAAAAATAAAATAGAGAGAAAAGAATCAAGTCATACCACTATAAAAATACAACAAATCGCAAAGAAAGTGATCGGAAGTGAGGAACAAGGGAAATATAAAATAGCTGATAAAAAATTAACAAAATGCCAGTAGCAAGTTCTTACCTATAAATAACCACTTTATATGTAAATAGGTTAAATACTCCAATCAAAAGACACATAGTGGCAGGATGAATTAAGATCCAATAATATGGTGCCTATAAGAGACTCATTTTAATCTTAAAGACACACATAGTTTGAGAGTGAAAGGATGACAAAAGATATTTCAGTCAAATGGTAACCAAAAAAGAGCAGGGGTGGCTATATTTGTATCAGATAAAATAAACTTTAAATCAAAAACTGTATAAAGAGATGAAGAAGGTTATTATATTATGATAAAGGTATTCATCCATAAAGAGGACATAACAACTTTAAATATATGTGCACCTAACATTGGAGCACATAAACATACAAAACAATATTTATAGATCTGAAGGATGAGATAGACTGCAATATAAAAATACTAGGAAAGTTAAATACTCCACTCTCAACAGTGAACAGATCTTCCAGACAGAAAATCAATAGGGAAACAGCAGACTTGAACAACACTTTAGACCAAATGGATCTAACAGACGTATATAGAACACTCTATCCAACTGCAAAAGAATATACATTCTTCTCTAGCACCTACAAAGCATTCTCTAGGATAGATCATATGTTAGGCCACAAACAAGTCTTAACAAACTTTAAAAGACTGAAATAATATCAAGTATCTTTTCTAACCATAATAGAAATAAAACTAGAAATCAATAACAGAAGGAGTCTTGGAAAACATACAAATACATGGAAATTAAACTACCTGCTTCTGAACAACAAATGGGTTGAAAAAGAAATTAAAATGGAAATGTAAAAATATCATGAGATAACTGAAAATGGAAACACAACATATAAAAACTTATGGGATGCAGCAAAATTAGTTCTAAGAGAAGCTTATAGCAAAAAACGCCTTCATCACAAAAAAGAAAGATCTCAAATAGACAAATTAGAATTACACTTCAAGGGCCTAGAAAAAAAAGAATAAACTAAGTCAAAAATTAGAAAAAAATAATGAAGATCAGAGGAGAAATAAATGAAATAGAGAATAGAAAAACAATAGAAAAGATAAAACAGTTGTTTTTTAAAAAAATTGACAAAACTTTAGCCAAAGAAAGAGAGAATATTGAAATAAATAAAATTAGACATGAAAGGGGAGATATTACAACTGATACCACAGAAATACAAAGGATTATAAGAGATGACTGTGAACAATTATATGTCAACACATTGGATAACCCATAAGAAATGAATACATCCCTAGAATCATACAACCTATCAGGCCTGAACCTAGATGAAACAGAAAATCTGAACAGACCAAGAATGAGTGAGAAAATTAAATCAATAATTTAAAATTTAAAATTTTCCATCCAAGAAAAGCCCAGTACCAAATGGCTTCATGGCAGAATTTTACTAAATATTTAAAGAAGAACTAATAGCAGTCCTTTTCAAACTCTTCCAAAAAATTAAAGAGGAGGAAGTATTTCCAAACTAAGTTTATGAGGCCAGCATTACCTTGATATCAAAGCTACATAAGGACACTACAAGAAAAGAAAAGTACAGGCCAATATCTTCATGAGTATAGATGTAAAAAATCCTCAACAAAATACTAGCAAACTGAATTCAACAACACATTAAAAGATCATTCACAACAATCAAGTGGAATTTATCCCTGGGATTCAAGAATGGTTCAACATACACAAATCAATAAATGTGATATACCAGATTAACACAATGAAGGATAAAAGTCATATGATCTGGATGGGTGTCCTGGCACATGCCTGTAATCCCAGCACTTTGGGAGGCTGAGGTGGGAGGATCACTTGAGCTCAGGAGTTCAAGGCCAGCCTGAGCAACACAGTAAAACCCTGTCTCTACAAAAAATACAAAAATTAGCCAGCCATAGTGGCATGTGCCTATAATCCCAGCTACTTGGGAGGCTGAGGTAGGAGGATCTCTTAAGCCCAGGAGATCAAGGCTGCAATGAGCCAAAATCATACCACTGCACTCCAACCTGGGTGACAGAGTGAGACCCTGTCTCAAAAAAAAAAAAAAACTATATGATCATTTCAGTAGATGCAGAAAAAACATTTGACAAAAATCACCATCCTTGAATGATAAAAACTCTCAATAAATTAGGTATAGAAGGAATGTATCTCAACCTAATAAAGTCCACATATGATGAACCTACAAGTCACATCATACTCACTGGTGAAAAGCTTAAAACTTTTCCTCCAGGATCAAGAACCAGGCAAGAATGGCCACTCCTGCCACTTCTATTCAAATAGTATTGGAAATCCTAGCCAGAGCAATTACGCAAGAAAAGAAAAAGAAGACATCCAAATTAAAAAGGAAAAAGTTACTCTGTTTGCAGATGACATGATCTTATATATAGAAAACTCTAAAGACTTAAAAAAAAAAAAAAAAAAAAAAACTATGACCAGATGCTATGACAAAAGGAGAAAGGGGGTGGTCTCATAAAATATTATCAGGGTGGGCACGAATTTGGTTGAGCAGAGTCCGGGGGGCACACAGGAACTGCTGCAGACACAAGCATGGGAGCCACCACTGACAGAGGGAGCAGATGGGGAGGGGCAAGGTCCTAAAGGTGTGCTTGCTTCTCAATGAGGAAGCTTACAGCCTGGGACAAGGTCTGAGCAGGGAGGTACATCTAATTTTTACCTCAGTATTTAACATTAAGTATCTAATATTTACCTAAGTATTAATAATAAACTACAGACAATGACAATTCACCTCGTAATATTTTCATATGCATCTCTAAAAAAGCAGGATGTTTTCTTACATAACCACTATCTTATCCTGTTCAGACTTCTATGACAAAATACCAGTGGCGGGGCATGGTGGCTCATACCTGTAATCCCAGGACTTTGAAAGGCCAAGGTGGAAGGATCACTGGAGCCCAGAAGGTCGAGGCTGCAGTGAGCCATATTCGCACCATTGCACACCAGCCTGGGCAACAGAACGAGACCCTATCTCAAAAAAAAAAAAAAAATACCATACGCTGGGTAGCTTATAAACAATAAAATTTATTTCTCACAGTTCTGAAGGCTGGGAAGTGCAAGGGCACCATCGTGGTGAGGACCCTCTTCCAGGTTGCAGAATGACAACTGCTTGTTTTGTCCTCACATGGTGGAAGGGCCAATGAGCTCTCTGGGGTCTCTTTAATGAGAGCACCGATTCCATCCATTCGGGCAGAGCCCTTATGACATAATCTCTTTCTAAAGGCCCCACCTCCTAACCTCCTAATCAATTTTGGGGGTGACGCAAACACTCAGACCGTATCATTATCATACCTAACAAAATGAGCAGTCATTCTTTTATATTACCTACTACCCAGTCCATGTTCCGGTTTCCCCAATTGTTGCCAAAATGTCATGCAGTTGGTCCATTTGTGCCAAGATCCATGCAAGGGCTACACATTTCAACCTGTTCAGCATTGGTGCACTAAATTCAGCAATGTGTCTGGACAAAGCTGCATTAGCCTCTGGGACCTTAACAACGTGGCATGTCATCAACTCTGGGAGTGATGAGGTGCTCCTGGCCATAGTGCAGAAGTCTGGAACTGGGAAAGCAATTAGGCTTCCAGAAGATCTGATGGAATTCTCACCCAATCACATGTTACCATCTGACACTGTGTGGCTCTGGGAATAAAGGTAGTGGACAAGTTTACACCTCTGCATGGTCCAGTTAGTGTTTCTAATCTCTTTGCAGTGAATTCTGACCATGCCAGCTTCCTTCCCCATTCATGATATAAGTGAACCTTACTGACTTACCCATCAGTGTTTGTTTCTGGACTTTCTGCCAATCTGAGCCCTTCCTGTCATTTGTCAGTTCTACTGATAGTCACTTGTCTTCCCAGAATAGTTTCCCAAATTTGAAACATTTGTCATCTCGTCATAAAGGAAAACTGTATAACTCATTTTTAAAGAACTTGACCACAAGGAAATTAGTGAACTTCCTGTTCAGGCAAAAGACTTTCACCCCCATCCTTATAAAATGCCTCTACCCCATCCTTATAAAATGTCCCTATAAAGCAAGCTATATTAATGGAGCATCTCTGTCTTTAATTTAATTCATTTTATTTATTTAATTTTTTTTAAAAAACTAAATCTTTTTTTTGAGACGGAGTCTTGCTCTGTTGCCCAGACTGGAGGGCAGTGGTGCAATCTCTGCTCACTGCAAGCTCCCCCTCCCAGGTTCACGCCATTCTCCTGCCTCAGCCTCCTGAGTGCTGGGACCACAGGCGCCCGCCACCACGCCCGACTAATTTTTTGTATTTTTAGTAGAGATGGGGTTTCACCGTGTTAGCCAGGATGGTCTCGATCTCCTGACCTCGTGATCCTCCCGCCTACGCCTCCCAAAGTGCTGGGATTACAGGCGTGAGCCACCGTGCCCGGCAATCTTTTTTAGTTTTTATGGGGGAAGGGCGCGGAGCTTCAATGCCCTCCCTGGGTGCGCCACCTCCAGGAATCTCCACACGTTCAGATATCCGGAAGCTCAGCATCTCTGGCTTTGACCTCTGTGCTGTAACACCTGGCCTATGAAACAATGGTGGATATGTTCTTTATGGGAAATTCAATATTCTCACTGCAAAGTCCTTTCTGTTCCCCTCCCAATTCAAAGCAGATGACTCTTGGTAGTGTTTCTGCATTTCACTTTTCATCAAACACTGGTTTTTCTTTGTTTTGTTTTTTTCTTTCTTTCTTTTTTTTTTTTTTTTCTAACCACTAGATGATGTGGAACATCAAACACTGTTTATTTTCATAAGTCTTTATTATTGAGACTATATCTTATCTAGTTCATCTTTCCTTTCATGGCTTATTAAAAAGTACTTCTTTCAATTTATGACAGACACAGAGTCTGACAAGCACTGTAAGCTAGGACGTGTTAGAAACATCTGTGCTTTTATCAAACTGTATCACAAATTTCCCACCAGTGTAATTTGTTTTAATGTTTTCCAACTCTTTGGCAATATTTTCTATATTTCTTCCACTTATTCGACCAGCAAGGACTGCACTTTAATTTTGCCCCTTTGTTGCCTCCAGATATTCTTTCCATTGTTTTTATTCCAGCAGAATGAGACAACTGTTTATAGTGTATTTTCCACTCTTTACTCTTACATAAGAAATCTCAAAAGAGGCTTTGTAAGTATTTATCGTTAAGTTCAATCAAATTTTGTAAAGGTCTGAATTAGGTTTATCATGATAAAGTAACAAAAAACCGTGAAGCTTTTTCATCCTTGGGATGCTTTTTTGTTTTTGTTTGTTTGCTTTTTTGAGATGGAGTCTCACTCTGTCGCCCAGGCTGGAGTGCAGTGATGCAATCTCAGCTCACTGCAACCTCTGCCTCCTGGGTTCAAGCAGTCCTTGTGCCTCAGCTTCAAAAGTAGCTGGAACTACCAGTGTGCACCACCACACCTGGTTAATTTTTGTATTTTTGTATTTTTAGTAGAGATGGGGTTTTGCTATGTTGTCCAGGCTGGTCTCAAACTCCTGGCCTCAAGTGACCTGCCGCCTTGGCCTCCCAAAATGCTAGGATTACAGGCTTGAGCCACTGCACCTGGCCTAGGATGCTTTCTTTTAAAAAAACTAAAAAGAAAGAAAGAAAAAGTCATATTAATCATGATAACTTTATGTTAAATTGAACTGTATTGAATTCCTAATTTTATATCAAAATATAGATAAATATTGTCAACTCCATATGATCCAGCCTAATACTATTTGATTTCTTCATTTCTCAAGACATATACACCTAAGGCAGGGTCTAAAACTAGTAAAAATAGCTATAAAGCCATAATCCAGAAAGAATTCTTAATAGTTTTGAATTTTTTGTAAACCAACTGTTGGTCAGCACGGATTAGACTGTCATTGTTTTCAACCTGATGTTTACTGATACTAGGAATGGAGACTCAGCTCCCCCATTTTCTTGTAGAGTCTGCGTAACTTGCCTCATTAGTCTCTTCAATCTGTCAGTTCTTTGCAGCAATTTTTTTAAGCCACTTGTTCATTTGGAGAGTATAACCCATATATCTACTTGGCAGGCACATTTAAACCACAGAGAGGATGTGAGGATGCCACAGGCAGCACCCTTCTTCTTGGGGAGCACCCTCTCTTTCTTTGGGATCCCCCACTCCATAGGAACCTCATAACCCGTGACCCAGCAAGGATGTCAGTGTCTATTGATACATGCAATATTAACAAGGCTTTAAATACAAATTAAATAGCCTAGGTATTACATTTTATTTCTGCCTTTCAGTATGGGCACTTCCTTTTTAGGAGGTCATTGTTCTAGGTTGGGCGTGGTGGCTCACACCTGTAATCCCAGCACTTTGGGAGGCCGAGGTAGGCAGATCACTTGAGCTTAGGAGTTCGAGACCAGCCTTGGCAACATGGTGAAAGCCTGTCTCTTCCTAAAATACAAAAATTAACTGGGCATGATGGCATGCACCTGTGGTCCCAGCTACTCAGGAGGCTGAGGTGGGAGGATCACTTGAGCCCAGGAGGTGGAGGCTGCAATGAGCTAAGATCATGCCACTGCACTCCAGCCTGGGTGACAGAAGGAGACCTCATCTAAAAAAAAAGAGAGAGAGAGAGAGAGAGAGGTCACTGTTCATTATGACTGTGGGCAGATCCTCTGCAACAGGCTGCCCATCACTCTCCAGTCCCAGCAGCAACTCATCAGACTCAGCCTGTGGTTGATGGCTCAGCCTCTCTCTTGAGGCTTATGTTCACAAGAAGCCACCTTCCCTGTCTGTTCTTCCCTAGTCTGCCCTTACGCCCACATTCTGTATTCTTAACCTAACATGCTCCTATGGAGTCTCAGGCGCAGCATATGTACACATTGCATTAGTAAGAATTGGCCTTCAGTCTGGCAAGGGAGGAAACTAATTTCTAAACTGGAAAGCACCACACAGACACTGGAGCAACATTGTTTTCAGGCCTAGCCCAGGACTACTGGATCCAAGTCTCTGGGGCATGGCCTGGACGTCTACGCTTTTATCCCCCTTCCTACATGTTATGTGCAGTTATGTGTATTTAAATTTCAGAACTTCAGAATTAGACCTCACATCACCTGCCTACTCTTATTTTAGGAAATTTCTGACAATGCCGTACGATGTCAGAGAGTACTCTCTTCATTAAGAGTGAACTTAAAAGCATGTGATCAGTACTGCACTTGTTGAATGCAGTAATTCCTCTGGGCTTCTGGGAGAAAGATAACTTTTCGTGCTAGTTGGTTGGGGAAAAAAATCTTCACTGAATCTGCTGTTGAGAACTGTAGAATTTCAATTAAGAGTCAAGTATTGGAATAACAAAGGGGGAAAGACGTGAAGTCAGGGAAGATTTTTGGTCTTGTTCTGGTTCTCAAAGAGCTGGAAGGATTCTATTCCTTTAAAAAATCAAAATTATTAAGAAAACTTTCTGAACTGTGGATTTATGTCCACTCTCACTAGTTTTGAACCTTGCCTCAGGTAAATGTGTTTTGAGAAATTAAGTAATGATTGTACTATGCTGAGTCATACGGGTCCACAGAGAAGGCTTTTTATGGAGTGTGTGTTTGTCTCTAGACATGGCTTTGAGCAAAGCATCTACGCAGTGCTTGAAACAGAGGAAGAAAAAGGAGCCTCTGATGGAATGTGCGCCCCAGGATAGGGTAGTGCTGCTGGCTCCAGGCACCAGTCCAGACACAGCCGGCCAGGACCATGGAAAGGCTAGACCTGAGTCCCATGATTTTTTTCTAAATCAAGTCCTACAGAGATGTTGGAAGCAGTGCTGGAATAAAAAGTAATTAGCATAAAGAACTTTAACAACAAGCACTCAGGAACTCTCTGGATAGGAGAAGAAAAAGAGGAAGGAATTGAGGAAGCGGGGGACTTGCCATTATGACCGACCCCACTCCACCGCAGAGACTGTCTGTCTACACAACCAGCAGTGCTGGGCTGAGATTCCTCCAAGAGCACGGCTTACTGAGCTCTGCTTGACTTTCACTGATCAGGTTGAGGGTCATGAAATAAAGTGGGTATATACCCAAAGGATTATAAATCATGCTACTCTGAAGACACATGCACACATATGTTTATTGCGGCACTATTCACACTAGCAAGACTTGAAACCAACCCAAATGTCCATCAGTGATAGACGGGATTAAGAAAATGTGGCACATACACACCGTGGAATACTATGCAGTAATAAAAAAGGATGAGTTCATGTCCTTTGCAGGGACATGGATGAAGCTGGAAACCATCATCATTCTCAGCAAACTATCGCAAGGACAGAAAACCAAACACCGCATGTTCTCACTGATAGGTGGGAATTGGACAATGAGAACACTTGGACATAGGGCAGGGAACGTCACACACCGGGGCCTGTCTGGGGCTAGGGGGGCCCCTATCTGTTGGAGAAGTGGCAAAAGGTCCTCCCAGCACTGGCGTTGTATGTCTCTATAAATGAGACAACCCAACGCGAAGTGCTGTAAAAGCAAGAAGCTGCACATGCAGGAACACCACGGCTGCATCCCACGACTGTCCATGGGAGAAAGGTCGACTGGTAATACCATTCTGGCTTCTGGCTCTGCCATCAGGTTTTGCGTCATTCAGATCCAGACAGTCTAGGTCCTGACTGCTGTTCAATCAACAGACATCATTACATCCTCTAGCCATAGGAAAGCTCTGTTCAAGAATATTTCTTCCAGCCGGGTATGGTGGCTCACGCCTGTAATCCCAGCACTTTGGGAGGCCCAGGTGGGCGGATCACTTGAGGCCAGGAGTTCAAAAGCAGCCTGGCCAACATGGCGAAACCCCATCTCTACTAAAAATGCAAAAAAATTAGCCAGGCACAGTGGCTTTCGCCTGTAATCCCAGCAACTCGAGAGGCTGAGGCAGGAGAATCGCTTGAACCCAGGAGGTGGAGGTTGCAATGAGCTGAGATCATGCCACTGCACTCCAGCCTGGATGACAGAGCGAGACTCTATCTCAAAAAAAAAAAAAAAAAATTCTTCCTACCTGTAGAATTAATTGATGTTCATAATAAGAGCCCAGTGACACTGCACAGGCTAGGAGTATCTTCTGAATCATCAAAGAACAACAAAAATATCTTTTGAAAAGTGTTCCTGTGAAGTGTGTTTGAGTGATTTCTTTGAAGTTCACAGTACTAGGTTAAGTCCCTTGAAAGAAGAGACGGAGAGAGGATTCGGGTACAGGGGATTTATTGAGGGTAACTCAGGAGAAGACAGGTGAGTGAAGTAGGAGTGGGCAGGGGAAGGAGCTGAGCAAAGATGTGGTCTTAGCTGGAGTCAAACTTAGCTCCGAAGCAGGAACTGCACCACAGAGCTGGTCCCAGTTTAAGGCAAAGGGATTGGCCCTTTGTACCCCCATGTCAGTCAGTCATTGGCTGTGGGCTGCGGGAGAGAGGGCAGAATGTATAGAGCAAGGAAGATCTTGCACAAGGAAAAATTGAGAAGGGGGGTGACTGAGCTGATAGCAGCCAACACTCACAGCAGCTGCGAGATGGCTGCACTAGACTGGCTGATACAGGGGATCAGAATACAGCCCCCATGACATCCTCTCCAGTTGGTAATACATGAATGGAAGAGAAAGGAGGTGTGCCTGGATGTGGTCACCTACATTGGCTAGCTCTTGAAAGGCCAAGATTCTGGGTTAGCCTGAAAATCTCACCTCTCAACCCTGCTAGAAAACCCTGGCCATAGTGTTTCATTATTCCCAACATCCAGAGGCCACCAATAAAGACGAATTCCCCTAGTGTGTGGAAGCATTGGGAACGCTCAGGCATCTCATTAGTGTATTTCCTACACCCATCTCAGGGTGGTTTATGCCGCAGGGAAGCAGGTTTTGGTTGGCTAAGAATTATACATTTGAGAGCTCCTGCATTCAGGGTGTTTTGAGTAACAGTGGGCAAGAAATGCTATTAAACCAGGCATGCTTGTTGTCTTCTGTTTATGGAACATCTTCGCCTTTATAATGGTGTCTGGGGATACAAAACGTCATTGGTTGGCGAATGCTTTGTAACAACACAATCTTACTCAAAGATTTACTGATGGTTGGATTATGATGGAGAAGTGCTCAAATAGGTATTGATTTCTACTATATTGTGTGGGGGCGGGGAAGATATACTGCTATGATTTTACCATCCTCTCCACAATTAACAATGAGTTGCTTTTTGGTAAGGAACAGCTGGGCACTTGTTTAACCATTAGGTGGCGCTGTCTCTGTGGTAAAGCAGGGCAACCCTGTAGCTACATTGTTACAATTAGCCACAATGTTACAATGTTACATAGTTACAATGCTGTAAATTCATGACTGAGGCCATCTCTGAATTAAAAGTAATTTCTCAATTGTCTAAGCTGATGCACAGGACAGGAAAAAGCAAGGTCTACCATAATCACAATGAGCGAGTGGTGGGGTCAAACAGGACTTACATGGCTTATTGCAGTTTCTTTAGGGGACTTCGGAATGGAGAGCCCAGGTCTCGGATCTACTGACGTTTTAACAGCATCCTACCCTTTGAGCACCACCCCTAGCTAGCAGAAGTATGTTAGTATGAACAATGGAGCCACATCTGAGGTTGAAAAAAAGGCAGCTGGGAGAAGAGGTAGTTTTGCTCAGACTATCTGTGTCAATAATTATGGAAGCAGAAGGAAAGATAATATTTTTTGATACAGCTTTCTATTTATAAATGAAAAATATATCAATGAAACACTATGAAAGCACACATACAGTATTTTTCCAAACATTTCAAATCACCCCTCCTCTCAATGTACCTGTTTTGAATATGGTCTACTCTGCTGGTATTTATGTATATATGATTTTATATGTAAGTAGTTAACCCATATGTGTAATATAAGCATGTGTATTTATAATTTACATCTCCCTATATAATTTACCAAAATGAGGACTTCCTGTACACTCTGCTTCGCAGTCTGCAATCTATTGCAGTCAATATTATTTTATTGACTCAATATGATTTAGAACCTGACTATAGAACTGTGAAGTAATCCATCATATTACCACACTTTGATCACCTAGCTGCATCCCAGGGGCCTTAGTCCATTTTCTGTTGTTTGGAACAGAATATCTGAAACTGGGTACATTGTAAAGAAAAGGAATTTATTTCCAACAGTTATGGAAGCTGAGAAGCCCAAGGTCAAGGGGGTGCATATGGTGAGGGCCTTCTTGCTTTGCTACTGGGGACTCTGCAGAGTCCTGGAGGTGGCTCAGGACATCACATGGTGAGGAGCTGAGTGTGCTAGCCCAGGTCTCTCTTCCTCTTCTTACAAAGCCACCAGTCCCACTCCCATGATAACTCATTGATCCATTAACCCATTAATCCATGAATACATTAATCCATTCATGAGTGCTAAGCCCTCATGACCCAGCCACCTCTTAAAGACCCCACCTCGCAATACTGCCACATTGGGGGTTAAATGTCAATACGAGTTTTGGAGAAGACAAACATCCAAACCGTAGCACCAGGGTTAGATGTTTAGGTGGACAGATTTTCAATTAGCTGTTTTGTTTTGTTTTGCTTCCTTATCTTTGAGGCAAAGAGTTGGACTGCAATGGCCAAAGCAAGGATGAGGACTGAGAAGGCAGGCAAAAACCTTTCTGGTTTGTCCTCCTCCCGTATATGCCCCTGTCCCCCACCGTTTCTTCTACTTCCTCAACTCCACACAGGGCCCACAGTTCTTGAGTTAATTAGAAATGCTTGAGAAGCATGGAGTGATGGTAGTAGATTACATCTCTCAAAGCTCCATAGAACATAATGTCACATGGGATTATGAAATGCATTATTTATTTCAAACACAACTTGCCTCCAAGCAGGCAATTCAGCCTTTCCACAGTCTGTCCATGCTACTACTCTACTCAAGGACATGGAAGCTAACCTTTGTACGCTGGATATTCAAGAAAAATTATACATTCAAGTGTGTGCTTGAGGTTGATCGGCAATTTGAGGCTGTATAGCATTTTTTTTAAAACAATAAGTCCCAGAGTTCTCATCCTATCCTTTTTAGAAAATTTCCAGGAAGAAGGAACATTATTCTTTCATACAATTTTTCTGTTTCTTTGCTTGCTGTCATTCATGTGGCCAAGAGAGAATGCATCATACCCTGGATGCTCTGAATAAAAAGCAATTTCCAGCTGCGGTATGAAGCCTCAGGGTGGACTTTGAGCTCATAGAGTCCAATGTGACAAGAAAAATACATGTTTTAATTGCTTACAGTTTGTGCAGTAGCACAAACCCAGAGACGGAGGCACATGTGCAGGGGAGACCTATTGTTTTGCTTATCTTAGAGTCTTGAAGGGTGGGGCTAGTCAAGAAGGTGAAGATCCCCATGTAAATAGCTTAGGTGAGAGAGGTAAGGATAAAGAAGAGTTAAATTGCACTGCATAATAGTGTTAGCATTGCTTCCTGAGGCTTGAGGAAAAAGTGGAAGGGCAAGTGGGAGGAAATGGGTCCTAGCCATATGGGGGAAAGAGAAGCCCATAGGAGGACATGTGCAGCAATGGGAAGGGAGGATGGGGGCCAGTACTCCACCCATCCAGAGAAAGAGAACCCAACAAGCAAATGTATGAGGTGCTTTCAGCTGCCTGGAGGCAGCAGGCTCTGTGCCTGCTGAGAAGGAGAAGTCAGCAGGAGAAATGAGTGTCCCCCAGAAGTTGAGCCCGAGGCAGGGATTTCAGTACAAGTAGCTTATTAGGGAGGCGATCCCAGGAAACACTGGGAAGGGGTAGTGGGGTAAGCAATAGAGGGATGATAGGAAGTGTTAATGATCAGGACAGGACCCTGGGCAACTGGGGCTCAATCGTGTGGGATAACTCTGGGAGACAGGGTAGAACACACCTGGGAGTTACACCCCAGAGGGGCAAAGGAGCTGGGTTATCCAGTTCTCATACGTCATTGGCTGAAGGCCGCTCCCAGGGACACACACTCCTCACAGCTTCCAGCCCGCCCATCCCTGGTGGATAGAAAACCTCAGCACAAAGGCCCAGGAGCTCACAGTGGAGTACAGTTGGCGTGGCCTGGAACAGTCAGTTTCAAGAGCTTAGGATGGTCACTGATGGCTTCTGCTACAAGCAGTGGAGACAGGGACTCAACAAAGGGAATCACTAACTACTCTGCTAATATGTCGTGGTTATAATATAGCCTGTTTGAAGCTTGGCCAGGTGAAGGTAGAAATTTAGAAGACAATAAATCAAAGACTTGGGAGACTAAAATTAGGATCTGGGAGACTCAGATCATCCAGTTCAAATGCATAATTTTGCAGGAAACCATAGCCCAGAGGATTCAATGGCACCCTTTTGTCCATACAGCCAGACAGAGGCAGGAGATGAGAGAGGACCAGAACACCTAGGCTGAGGATTCTTGAGTGAAGTGATTGCAGTGGCCAGTTGGCATGGTTGCTGAAAAATTCACAGACTGAGCACCTCCAGGTCCTCACTGTTCACATGCATGTGTTCACTTAATGTGTCTTTGCAGGGCACTCACCATGGCCCAGCCACTGCTCTGGGCAACAGGAATACCTGAAGGTGAAAAGAAACTCACTCTCAAGAATCTCACCTTCTAGAGGGAGAGACAGATAAAGAACCAAGAAATATGTAAAATATGTAATATGTTAGGTATCAACAAGCGCTAAGAGAAAAAGTAAAGCAGGAAAGGGTGAGGGGTGACCAGGGGTGTAAGTGTGTGCACCGTCAGATGGGTTGCTTGAGAGAGCCCGCTGAAAAGGAGGCATCTGAGCAAGGACTTGAAGGAGGTGAGGGAGTAAGCCATGTAGACTTCCTGGAAGGGCAATGCAGGCAAAGGAACAGTGAGTGCAAAGGTGGGCCGTGCCTGGGACAGCATGTTCTTCCAGGGGCCAGTGCAGCTGGTACAGAAGGAATGAAGGGGACACGAGGAGGAAGGTAAGACAGATCGGAGGCACTGTAAAAACTCTGGCTTTTCCTAAGCAAGATGGGAGCCCCAACAGGGTTCTAGGTAGAGGAGGGACAGGATCTGAGTGAGCTGTTTCACTCTGTCAGCTGAAGACAGGAACAGGGACATAAGAAGTGAGACCAGTCAGGAAACAGGGACCATAATCCAGGGGTGAGGTTACAGTGGCACATTTCAAGGTGGTAGCAAGGGAGGGGATGGGATCACATGAGAAGTGCATCACTTGTAAGAGAAAGTATAAATAAAACATGCATTTTTTCCCAAAGCGATGTTACAGAGATCCATGTCATAAAAACCTAAATAGCAAGAAGAGAGCCAGGCACGGACACTGCCAGTATGAGATGTGAACTCAGAGAGGCAAGGAGGGGGTGCCCAACTTGGCCAGTGCCTCACTCCTTCCTCCTATTCCTTTGCTTATGGCAAAGACGGTCTTTGCACTGTCACTATTTTCCCCATGAAGTGCTGATATGGTTTGGCTGTGTGTCCTCTCCAAATCTCATGTTGAAGTGTGATTCCCATGTCGAAAGTGGGGCCTGGTGGAAGGTGATTGTATCATGGGGGCGGATCCCTCATGAATGGCTTGGTGCCATTCCCAGGGGTGATGAGTGAGTTCTTGCCAGTTGTTTACAAGAGATCTGGTTGTTTAAAAGATTCTGGGAGTTCTCCCTTCTCTCTCTTGCTCCCTTTCACCATGTGACACCGCCAGCTCTCCCTTACCTTCTACCATGATCGGAAGCTTCCTGAAGCCCTCACCAGAAGCAGATGCTGGTGCTATGCTTCTTGTACAGTCTGCAAAACCATGAGCCAAATAAACCTCTTTTTGTCATAAATTACCCAGTCTCAGGTATTCCCTTATAGCAATGCAAACCACCTAACACAAGTGTCCATGCCTGTAAGGTGCCCACAGCTAGAACTTGGATTGCAACTTTCCTGTTAAATTTTTTAAGGCCGATTAAATCTATGTTCACTGGATATTGAATTGCAGGGGGAACCAAAGTCAGCATTGCCTCATTTATTTCCACACATCTCCCAAAGCTGGTTAGTGTCATGGTCTTTAAGACCCAACTGGTGGGCTCCTGAGTTTCCTTCTGCCCCTTTCTGTAGCGTAAGGGTGAGCTGTTATTTGGTGCTTGCTTTTACTATTTTTTTTTTTTTAAGTAAAAGCTGTTCTTAAAGATGACCAAGGTGATTTTCCACTTAGTCTTTTGCAGCTTAATAGTTAATGCCCTCAGAAGGACCAGCCTGTATTTGAACTGATTTGGGAATAAATCTGTCAGCTCCTAGAACTGATTATGACTCATCTTCATATCCATGCTGACGCAAATGAAGTGCCTCTATTGTGCCCAATGGTTGATGAAATGACAAACTATGGAGATAAAGCATTCTTTTCTAAACCTTTCCTATTTGGCACTCCATTAATGCCTATGGCAACTCTGTCCAAATGAGAAAAGGATAGACCCTCCAGACATGACTCCTTGCAAGACACAAGACCAGGTAAGTGAGCTGGGCTACATTTTGGCCTCCATGGCCCCAACCCCCAGCTCCCAGCCCCCTTGTGTAACATGGAATCTGCACCACAGCATCCAGCAGGCTGAGCCCACACAAGCCAAGTATCACTAAATTAAAGCTAGCTATGTTACACATTCCTGAAAAAGATCTGCCACTCCCATATATATAATTTCATATATATATATGAAACTCATATAATATTTTGGCTGGGTGTGATGGCTTATGCCTATAATCCCAGCACTTTGGGAGGCCAAGGCATGTGGATCACCTGAGGCCAGTAGTTTGAGACCAGCCTGGCCAACATGACAAAATCCTGTCTCTACCAAAAAATACAAGAAAAAAAAAAAAGCCGGGCATGGTGGCACATGCCTGTAGCCCCAGTTACTTGGGAGGCTGAGGCATGAGAATCACTTGAACCCAGGAGGCGGAGGTTGCAGTTAGCTAAGATCAGGCCTCTGCACTCCAGCCTGTGCAACAGAGTGAGACTCTGTCTCAAAAAAAAAAAAAAAAAAGAAAGAAAGAAAGAAAGAAATTCATATAATATTTTGGAGATGGAACCATCATGGAAATTCTTTTTCTGTTGTTTCTAAGGTGTGAGGATCTCAAACTGTGAACTGTCACTGGCAGTGACAGCATCCTTTGTATTATGCAGTTGTAGCAGCACTGTCAATGTCCTCCCCCCATGCCCTTGGCCATCACCATTCCCACACATGCAATGGCTTCCTACAGCAAGCGCTTCCAACTCATTGCCTAAGAGCTATCTCTCGCTGTAGGAATGTTCTTGGCTGCAGGTGCAGCAGGGAGGATACGCAGGATCTAATGCCCCTGCCTCATCTCTTAGTGGTAACAACTTTGAGAAGTGTTCTTTATAATCTCCCAAGTTTCTGCAGTGGAATTAAGCTCTAATTGCCCTTAGCAGCAACCTGCTCATTACAGGATCTTGCTCTGTCACCCGGGCTGGAGTGCAGTGGTGTGATCATAGATCAGCAGCCTTGAACTCCTGGGCTCATGCAATCCTCCTGCCTTAGCCTCCTGAGTAGCTTGGACTACAGGCACACATCACCATTCCCAGCTAATTTTTTGTTTGTAGAGATGGGGTCTCCCTATGTTGACCAGGCTCAAACGTCTGGCTTCAAGCAATCCTCCTGCCTTGACCTCACAAAATGCTGGGATTACAGGTGCGAGCCACTGTGCCCAGCCAGCAGCAACCTGCTCATCAATAAAATTTATCTGTATCGCCTCTTCACTGCACTGCAAGTTCTTCCTGAGCTCCTACAAGTACACTGCTTGCACCCAGATTCTTGTCTTGATGTCTGAAGCCTAACCCAAACCAGTTGCTTACTGGGCTAGTTAAATTGATTCCTCCTTTACATCTTCCTTTAGGTCCTGTTCTTCAGAGTCCAGGATAGACAGGAAGTCTTTTCACAGAGGAATTTAAAATATGCAAATGACATTCAAGTCCCAGAGTAAGAACTACTGTAATTTCTGCCAACCTACTTATGCTCACACCCACCAAATGCCAGAAAAAGAGAGGCTGTCAAAACAAAGATAACAGAAACAAATGCAGCAAAGCAGTCAGCCCTGGCCGGCCTCATCAACTCCCAGATGAATAAGACTCTGCTGTCAAGAGCTCTGATCTCCAAAGTCAGGATAGAGAAACGGAGAAGTAAGGGTCCTCTTCCCTCTGAAACATCCTCATGATCTTTGCCCAGTGATGTTCCTACTCCCTCCCCATCCCCATAACAGCCTCTGCCCTACACTAAGCAGTAAGAGTCTTACAGGGAAATAATGGTACCCTGTCCAACTGTTGGGCAAGTCTAAAGACTTGTTTTTTGTTGTTTGTTTTGTTTTGTCTGAGACAGAGTTTCACTCTGTTGCCCAGGCTGGAGTACAGTGGTGTGATCTCAGCTCACTGCAACCTCTGTCTGCTGGGTTCAAGTGATTCTCCTGCCTCAGCCTCCCAAGTAGCTGGGACTACAGGCTTGCACCATCACACCTGGCTAATTTTTGTATTTTTAGTAGAAACAGGGTTTCACTAAGTTGGCCAGGCTGGTCTTAAACTCCTGACCTCAACTCAAGTGATCCACCCACCTTCGTCTCCCAGAGTGCTGGGATTACAGGCATGAGCCAACGCACCTGGCTAAGATTTGTTCTTGATTCCTCTTTTTCTCACCACTCTCATCCAATTCATCAGCAGGCTACAATGGTTCTGCCTCTAAAATACATCCCAAGGGATTCTGTGCCTCCCTTTCCAGCCTGACCGCCTTGGTTGAAACCATACCCTGCACCAGGGTTACTGCACCAGCTTCTTAACTGGTCATGTCTGCTTCCACCTTTGTTTCCCTACAGGGGAGCTAAAGATCAATTTCTCCTGCCTGTGATGCATGTAGTCCAACTGCACTGTAAGTCCCACTTCCACAATATCTGCTGCTTCTACTGGCCAACACACTCTTGGCAGGATTTAGTTTTTGGCAGCAGTGTAGAAAGGTCCTAGTACCTTAACCCCTACTTCATGAGGGTCAAGTTGGCCTACTTGTGGCAGCAACTCCCTGGTCTCCTCAGCAGGAGGTGTTTGTCCCCAGAGCCAGTCATATGGGCAGTAGCTCCCTGACCAAGGGGGAGCTCTCGTGATGGCCAATTCTGCAGTGTCACTCTGTAAATTATTCCCAGAGCTCAGCCTAGAGTCTGATTCTCTAGTTTGTCCAGTGATTTTTGCAAGCACCTAATTCTCTGTATAAATCCCTTTCTGCTTGCCCCAGCTGAAGAATTTGTCACCTATGGCCAACTCTGATTGTCACCACTGCCGTATCTAAAAGGGAATTACAAAGATTGCATATGTTTGAGAACATGTTTAATAAGCCCTTCAAAAGAGATTAAAGTTATGTGTAATCACTCTCCCCATAACCATTGGAAACTATATCCAAGAACTTAGGTGCTTCCCAGGGGGTCTCCTTACATATCCCTGGTTCTTGCCCTTAGTTTCCAGCCTGAATGCAGCCGCTGCCTCCTCATCTTTGCTGGTGAATCCCCATGCACCTTCTAAGAATCCTGCCCCTACCCAGAGTGCCTGGTCTCACCCCGGGGCCATTCCTCTTCCCCCAGGATTATGCCCAGTGGCTCCCATGCGGCATTCCATAAAAGTGTCTGCCACTCCAAGATTGTCCAAATAGTAGGGAGAAAGGAGCTCAAAGCATCAAAGTCCCACCAAGTGGTCCTGTGTGTGCTCATGTTCCTCCCAAGCTCTGCCCCCCAGGAGGATTTGCAGACATGCCTCTTCATGTTTAATTTTCCAGTTACCTACTGTATCTCCCATAGATATCCATAAATTCTCAAAGACAATACCTACAAAGAAGAGGTGAAATAGTTCTCCAGCTGCCTGATTTATTTTCAAGCCCCCATATCCATGAGTTAGAAATTCCTAACTCTATGAAAGATTATGACAGTTCCTTTCCTTAATTCCCCATTTCCAAATTGAGCCCCTTGTTGAACCCGTAGGCTAAAGGGTTTATTGCTAAGCCACATACTTGCTTATAGCTATTCCACGGCTGCACAGACTGGAAACACGTTCCACAGTGACCTCTTGTAAGGATTGGACTAAACTCCTGGCTACCTTACCTTAGAACCTCTGCGTTGTGCGCAAAACAGGGATTTTAGCCTTTTAGTGATTACCATATTGAATATACAAGTCCAGGAATCTTAACTTATTTTTTAAACAACAATAATGTCTTCAGCAAAGATGTTGTAGCAGAAATGGTATTAAGTGCTCACTGGTTCTATTTGTTTCTAAGGGGACTCAAATCCCTATCCCTAAAGCATCAGTGAAAACTTACTGTGGCTTCCTAGGGACAGACAGGGAGGATGAGAGGATGAGCTGCTCATACCTTCGGGAAGGCAACGGGGAAGTTGGACTCTGTCTCCTCTCCTCACCACCCCTCCCCCTGCCTCGTGCAGACTTACACACACACACACACACACACACACACACACACACGAATACACACACCTTTTTAAAACAAATTTTTATTTTGTTTTATTTTAAGTTACAGGATACATGTGCAGGACGTGCAGGTTTGTTATGTAGGTAAACGTGTGCCATGGTGGTTTGCTGCACCTATCAACCCATCACCTAAGTATTAAGCCCCACAAGCATTAGCTATTTAACCTGATACTCTCCCTCCCCTCCAACCCCCTGGACAGGCCCCAGTGTGTGTTGTTCCCCTCCCTGTGTCCATGTGTTCTCATTGTTCAGCTCCCACTTATAAGTGAAGAACATGTGCGCACCACACCATTTTTTGGAAGCAAAGGTATCAAAGGCAAGAATTTGGCCACAAAGGTTTGTTCTGCTGATGAAAGCAGCTGAAAGAAGACTGGCAACTCATGCTGCCTGTTAATGATGAAATGTGTCCGTAGCATTTATCAAGACCCCATTGTGCTTTCACACCAGTCTCCCGAAAGTGGTGTATGACTGTGATAGAGAACAATAGTTGCCTGTCAATAACCATTCTTCCCTTTTTCCTTAGTAACAGAGCTCTTTCATTTCAGCACATTGCTGGCCAGAATAAAGGCTGCTTTCCTAGCCCCTCCCCACAACCCTTGTTCTAGAGTTTGCATTTGGCTCAATTCTGGCCAACGGATTATAAGCAGACACGTTGCTGGGACTTCTGGGAAATCTAAAAGGGGATTTAGTAGATATTTCCTCTTCCCTTTCTTTCCCTGCTGCCTGGAATGTAGGTGCGATGACAAGCGCTCCTGCAGCCACCTTGGACCACAAAATCGAAGGCCACCCCCAGAACCAAAAGCTGGAAGGAGCTTGGGCCTCTGATAATTTTGTAGCACCAAAATCACAGCACTCAACCTTGGGACTTCTTTTACATAAGACACAGTCATCATGGCGGCAGCTGGAGCCCAGGATGGCATGGAGAAACCTGGCATGGACACGGAGGCCGGGATGTGTCCTGGGATGTGTTAGAAGATCCCCATAGATGTGTAGAAGATAAATAGAAATTCCAGGACCCTGAAGACTGCACAGGAGGCAATGACAAAAGAGTGTGGACGTGAGAAGGCACCAGAAATAAACTTGGCCAACCTGGCTTTTTGCCAATGGCTAATCCTACCTGTGGCCAACATGGCCAGGATCATACAAGCTCACATTGCCAGCTTCACGGGCACCTTTTCTGAAATGTACAGAGTAGCCTGCCCCACTAGGGAGAGACACCAATATGTTCAGAGGTCACATGCCTCAGCAACCCCGTGCACTGCTGCCCACCTCACTAAACTAGCTGGAAAAAGACTCACCAGCTGCCCATCAGGAAGGGCATCTAGGGATGTCATTTCCCATGCTTAAGGTTGCAACAGCTGCTGCATGAGGGTCAAAGTTCTCAGAGCCTGGAGGCCACCGGGGGAGGTTTCTTCAGTGAAAACCCGTGGCAGAAGCAACAGGCATGTCCAAAGTGCTGCCATGGTGTCCTGCATGTCCAGCATTTCAGTGTGTGGGCTCTGAACTCAGCTTGAACCTTGATTCCACTTCTTATCAGCTGTCAGATGCTGGGGCTATAACCTAAGTCCTAACTTCCTAGTATGAGGTAAGAGTGGAGCACACAATAACCAAAGGAAATATAATGCAAGCTACCAATGCAGCTAAATTACAGAGGTAATTTAAAATTTTCTACTAACCACATTTAAAAAGTAAAACGAGGCCAGGTGCAGGGACTCAAGCTTGTAATCCCAGCACTATGGGAGGCTGAGGTGAGAGAGGGTGGGGAGGGAGGATCACTTGAGGCCAGGAGTTCGAAACCAGCCTAAGCAATATGGCAAAAGCTTGTCTCTACAAAGCATTAAAAATTAGCCAGGCATGGTGGCACGTACCTGTAGTCCCAGCTATTCGAGAGGCTGAGTGGGAGGATCACCTGAGCCCCGGAGGTCAAGGCTGCAGTGAGCCATGATCGTGCCACTGCACTCCAGCCTAGGCAGAAAGTGAGACCCTGTCTCAAAAGAAGAAATGATTATATAAAATAAAAAGTAAAAAAGAAACAGGCGAATTTAGCTTAAATAATAATTTTAACACATTATATCTGAAATATCACTGCAACCAATATTATCACTGCAATCAATATTAAAAATTATTAGTGAGATATTTTACATTCTTTCTTCTGTCTACTGTCTTCAAAATTATTGATGTATTTTATGCTCACAGCATATCTCAGCTCCAACTGGCCGACTTTCAAGTACTCAGCAACAACATGCAACTGGTGGCTACCACACTGAACAACAGGGGCAGATGCTGTCAGTTCCCTTTACATGTACTGGCCACTAGCCGCTTCTTACTGTAACCACCTGTGGCTCTGCCTTGGAGCTCCCTTTCATCTGAACACGCAGCAGACCAGAAGTGCTGAGGAAGAAATGCCCCAAGGAACAGCCCTCAAACAATGAAGATTTGCAGTTGGCAGATTACATCCTCCTCCCCGACTCCTTAGATGGAGCAGGACTTCAATTAAATTTTAATTGAAACTAATTTGATATGATTCAACTTGTGTTTTGCCTTTTTTTTTTTTTTTTTTTTTTTTTTTTTTTTTTTTTTTGAGATGGAGTCTCTGTATCGCTCAGGCTGGAGTGCAGTGGCACAATCTCGGTTCATTGCAACCTCCACCTCCCGGGTTCAAGTGATTCTCCTGCCTCAACAGGCGCACACCACCATGCCTGGCTAATTTCACCATGTTGGCCAGGCTGGTCTTGAACTCCTGACCTCAAGTGATCTGTCCTCCACGGTCTCCCAAAGTGCTGGGATTATAGACATGAGCCACCATGCCTGGCCATCTTTCACTTTTGTTGCTTGTGCTTCTGATTCCCCATCCAAGAAATCATTGTGAAATCCAGCGTCATGAAGATTTCCCCCTATGTATTCTCAGGGAAGTTGTACAGTTTCAGGTCTTACGCTTAAATCTTTAATCTATTTTGAGTTCATTTTTGTGTTTCAATTTCAAGCCGGGCATGGTTGCTCATGCCTGTAATCCCAGCACTTTGGGAGGCTGAGGTGGGTGGATCACTTGAGGGTCTCAAACTCCTGGTCAAAATGGCAAGACCCTGTCTCCACTAAAAATATGAAAATTAGCCAGGCAGGGTGGCGCACGCCTGTAATTCCAGCTACTCAGGAGGCTGAGGCACAAGAATCACTTGAACCTGGGAGGTTGAAGATTGCAGCAAGGTGAGATCATGCCACTGCACTCTAGCCTGGGCCACAGAACGAGACTGCATCTCAAAAAAAAAAAAAAAAAAAAATTCAGTTTTATTATTTTGCATGTGGATAGCCAGTTTCCCCAACATCATCTGTTGAAGAGACTATCCTTTCCCCATTGTGTATTCTGGGTTCTCTTTTTGAAGATCAGTTGACCATATGTGCATATGTGTGTGGGTGTATTTCCAGGCTATCTATTCTGTTCTATCTGTCTACACGTCTGTTTTTATTCCAGTATCACACTGCTTGAATTAGTGTAGCTTTGTAATATATTAATATTTTGAAATCAGGAAGTACGATGTCTCCAGCTTTGTTCTTCTTTCTCAAAATTGGCTTGGCTATTGGGGGTCTCGTGTGGTTCCATGTGAATTTTAGGATTGTTTTTTCTATTTCTGTTTTTAAAAAATGCTATTGTGTTAGCCAGGTGTGGTAGCATGTGCATGTAGTCCCAGCTGCTGGGGAGGCTGAGGTGAGAGGATTGCTTGAGCCCAGGAGTTTGAAGCTGCAGTGAGCTGGGATGGCACCACTGTGCTCCAGCCTGGGTGACAGAGCAAGATCTTGTCTCTGTAAATTTAAAATAAATAAATAAAATCTGTATGTAAAAAAAAAAAGTCATTGTATTGACTCTATAGATTGCTTTGGGTTGTATGGACATCTCAACAATATTGTGTTCTAATCCATGAACACCAAATGTCTTTTCATTCACGTATGTATTCTTTAATTTGTTTCATTAATGTTTTGCCATTTTCAGTGGACAAGTCTTCTACCCCCTTGGTTTAGTTTATTCCTAAGTATTTTATTCTTCCTGATGTTATTGTAAATGAGAGAGTTTTCTGGATTACCTTTCACATAGTTCATTGCTGATGCATAGAAATTCAATTGATTTTGTATACTGATCTTGTATCCTGCAACCTTGCTGAACTTATTAGTTCTAATAGCTGTTTAGTGGATTTCTTAGGGCTTTCTATATACAAGTTCATGTCATCTGCAAATACAAATGGGTTTACTTCTTCCTTTTATCTGGATGACTTATGATTTTTTTCTTCCCTGATTCCTCTAGTTAGAACCTTCAGTACAATGCTGCATAGAAGCAGTGAAAGTAGACATCCTTCTCTTGTTCCTAGTCTTAGAATGAAAGCAGTCAGTCACCATTAAGTATGACATTTGCTGTGGCTTTTATATAAATATCCTTTATCAGGTTGAGGAAGTTCCCTTCTTTTTCCAGCGTGTTGAGCGTTCTTATTATTAAAGCATATTGGATGTCGTCAAATGGTTTCCTGAATTTATTGAAAAATAAATGTCTTCTCAGGGGAAAACAGAATTTTAATCAGTGCGTCCTAGTAAGTGCAATAATTGTGGCATGGACAAGTTTGTATCCTGTGCCTTGGGTCGCTCCAGAAACACAGCCATTGGGTTTTCTCTACTTGGGGCCAGCCAGCTATGGCCCTAAACCTTCTGGAGCGTAAGACAAGCAGCCACCATCAATCCTTCTGAAATACATAGCTTAAAAAAATCACACTCTGACTTTAAATTTGGCATCAGCACTCAGCCACATTATAATCATACCAGCCAGGTTTTTAATTAAGGCCTCAGGCTCCAAATAATTTGGGTGACACATGGATAACAAAATGAGAAAGAGTTATTGCCAAATGACATTTGATTGATGGGCTTGGACCTGTAAAGAGGATTATCTTGAGACCCCTAACAATATAGGTGACCAAGTTGCTAAATCTTTATGAGCCTCAATATTATGACCTATTAAATACGTAGAATAATATTTAGCTCATAAGGATGCTATGACGATGAAATGAAATGGTGCAAATAAAGAGACAGTTACTTGGTCCAGGAAAAGCTTTGATAAGTTGTCATTAATAATTAACTATGAATAAGCCTTCCCACATAGTATTTCAATGATCCACTTAAAATGTCTCTCTTAATAACAAGAGCAAGGCATGATTTGTTTTTGTACATAATTTTGTGAATAAATAAAAGAACAATCCCAGCTAGTAAAGAAAGGAAAGGGAAGGGAGAGGAGGGGTAGGGAGGAGCACTTCTGAGCTCAGTGAATAACTAGGCTAAAGCTCTGTACAATGACTTTCCTATTTCACTAAATGCCTTCTGGTTATGTTCTCAGAAGCCACCACCTCTCTCCTTTCCACAGGACCCCGACAGAATCTTAATCATCACAGATTGACAACTTCATAAACTCAGCACGTTGACAAAAATCAGCTGTCAATGACACAGAAGAGGCCGGTTTGTCCCCCTTCCACCCCCTTCTCATTCTTCAACCAGCAAACCACCTCTCCAAATAGAGGCCGATCTAGGCCAGGCAAGGGAGAAATATCAGCTACTTGCTGGGGAGCCGTGCTCTCTGGGAACTCAGAGAATTAACAGCAGGGTACCTGAAGGGTAGGTAGTCTACCACCTAGGGAGAGCAGAACAGGGAGGATAGTCAGCTTTTAAAACTCTGCTCTTAACAAAAAAAGAAAGAAAAAGAAAACAATTGGCTTTATTATGAACTTCATAAGGACAAGAACCAGGTTTTGCAATCACTCAAGGTATCTAATACAGTGGCCCTTTAGTCTAATTTATCATTTTTTTTCTTTTATAGTGAGCCTTTTTGTGTCGTGTTTAAGAAATCTTTGCCTACTCTGAGGTCATGAAGGTGGTCTCCTATGTTTTCTTCAAAAGCTTTATTGCTTTATCTTTCACGTTTAGATGGATTTAAAAATCCATCTGGATTTTTTTTGTGTGTGTGTGGTATGGTGTGAGGTAATTTTTCACATGAATATATAATTGATCCAGTACACTTATTGAAATGACTGGCTGGGCACACTGGCTTATGCCTGTAATCCCAGCATTTTGGGAGGCCAAGGCGGGAGGATTGCTTGAGGCCAGGAATTCGAGACTAGCCTGGCCAACATGGCAAAACCCCATCTCTATATATTAAAATTACATTTTTTAGAAACCAGATATTTAACACCAATGGTACAGTTTATTTAGAAAAGGCAGGAAACGTGCTTGATTCTTTCCTTTCATTAACTAGTTTTAGAAATAGAGTTGGTTTGCCCACATCCTCCAATACTGATTACATGAATGTAGGTATTATTATGAATTCATGTATTTAAATATAATCAATGTGTTTCCATCGATTGCAGTTATTACCCTTATTGATGTTCAAAATGTCCCATGTTTAGGAGCCTCTTCTTGCTGACTCTGCCTCATTTTGACATGACCCCACTGTTTGCTTTTTATGGCTTCCTTGCTCTCTAGTATGTTTGCAGCAATAAATAATGGACAAATAGAAAGTCTTTGGTCAGATAACAATCCCTCAAGGTTGACTGATGACTCTGTAGAGTTCAGTGTGAGCAGCCACTTGTGCAACAGCTATGTTCGGGGGCAGGGAGACCCAGACCCAAGAGTAACTCCCCCACCCAGAATGGGACCACCCCGGGGGTGATATTAAAAGGCCAAGCGACCAGGCATGGTGACTCATGCCTGTAATCCTAATATGTTGGGAGGCCACGATGGGCAGATCACTTGAGGTCAGGGGTTCAAGACTGGCCTAGCCAACATGGCAAAACTCTGTCTCTACTAAAAATACAAAAATTAGCTGGGTGTGGTGGCAGTGCCTATAATCCCACGTGAGGTTGAAGCACCGATTGAATCCAGGAGGCAGAGGTTGCAGTGAGCCAAGGTAGTGCCACTGCACTCCAGCCTCGGCGACAGAGTGAAGCTCTGTCTCAAAAAAAAAAAAAAGAGGAAAAGGAAAGGCCAAGCCTTCAGATCAGGAAGAAAAGGGGGTGCCAGTGGGAGCAGACACTGAAATAATAATGGTAATAATAATATTTATGAAAACTCACTGTGTGCCAGAAGCTAGTCTAAGCTCTTTGAAAGTATTAACTTATTTAATCCTCACAATGATCACGGGAGTGAGTATGATCCCCGTATAGTATAAACGGTATTATCTTCTGTTTTACAGACAAGGAGACTGAAGCACAGAAAGGTTAAATAACTTGCCCAAGGCCACACAGCCACTAAGGGATGGAGTCAGGAATCGAATTCAGGCACTGCCCCAGCCCGAATGGAAAAGAAGACAAGCCATTCCTCCTTCATGGATTTGGTAAGGATGGCTGTGGAGGAGGTTCTAGCACCTGATGGGAACCTGGACGATGTCATGAAATAGCCAGCATTCCAGTGTGAATTTCAGTTCGAGCTGGCCTGGGTGTGTTCAGTGTAAGGTTAGCCACAGTTACCATTTCATTCCCCTCCCCTTCATTCCCAAGAACTCCCTTCCCTCTCTGTGCCTCCAGCCTCAATGTCCGGCCCTGCCTCTGCTTCACTGGAACATTTCTCTGCTTCTTCCCCGGCATCCCTGAGAAATTCACTTCTCAGCCAAGGTGGTAATATTACAAATAAAAGTTTAAAATAGTGCAAATAAAACTTTCTGTTGGATGATTACTAGATGCTAGGAGTGGACACATGCTTTGCAAATTTTCTCAATTACCCTCAGTTTATAGAGGGGGAAGCTGAGTGGTTAAGGGTTTTGTTCCTGACCACAAAGCTAGTGAATGCTGGGCTAGGATCCTCTGCAGATAAGGATGTCTCACTTCTAAGCCCTGCCTGTGCCTCACTCCTGAACTACTACTGCCCTCTGCTGGGCCCTTGACAGCACTGCCTCACTAGGCTGGGTACCACATCTTACCTAGGCGTCTACAGCAGTGGCCCCAGGCGTTTCTATCACAGGAGGGAAGGGGTGGCCAGGAAGGAAGTAGGAAAGGTATTTCTTGTTCTCAGAGCTCCTGCAGAGTTCCTCAAATTGCACCAGTCAAAAACATACATATTAATATTCTTTGCTATGACAGACATTATTGGGATAATTGGTTAAATCTGAATAAGGTTATGTAACAGTAAAGGGACATAATGTCTACAGTTTACAAATAATTCAGGAAAAAAACGTGTGTGTGTGGAGTGAGAACATAAACAATGGTGGCAAAATGTTAACATTTGGAAAATTTGGGTGAAGGATGTAGGAAATTCTTTATACTATTCTTACAACTTTTCTGTAAGTCTAAAACTATTCAAAATCCAAAGTTAAATAATTTCAACTTCAGGAAGTCACAAACCCCAGCTCCCCAGACTCAGGAGGTTCTCTAGTAACCCACAGATTATCAGAGGGCTCCCTCCTGGCCCCGCTTCCTGATGAACACCATGGTAGACAGGGCATTTAGGGGCCCGTGAGACTACGGCGGGGAAGAAGCTCACTCTTGGGCAGTGGCTACGGGGGTCTTCAGTGCCCACAGGATCCCACGCATGCCCCCTCCAACACACGCACTGGTGCACAACTACAGGAAGTCACTGGGGACCCCCAAAAAGGATAAGCTTGTGGGTGTCTAGAACTGGTCAGCATACTGAAAGGAGTGGGAGGCATTTCTCGTGAGAAAGAGTGAAAAGAACAAGATAGAAAACTTGGGAAGAGAAGGCTGGGCAGCAAGGGGAAAGCCGGGAGGCACTTAAGAATCACTGTAGACATGCGTCATGCAAAAGAGGAATGAGATTCAGTCTGTGAGGTGTAAGAAGACAGAAGGAGGCCAGGTGCGGTGGGTCAGGCCCGTAATCCCAGCACTATAGGAGACCGCAGCAGGCAGATCAGCTGAGGTCAGGGGTTTAAGACCAGCCTAGTCAACATGGCGAAACCTCATCTCTACTAAATTAGCTGGGTGTGGTGGTGGGCACCTGTAATCCCAGCTACTCAGGAGGCTGAGGCAGGAGAATTGCTTGAACCCGGAAGGCGGAGGGTGCAGTGAGCTGAGATTGTGCCACTGTACTCCAGCCTGGGTAAAAAAGCAAGACTCTGTCTTAAAAAAAAAAAAAAAAGAAGAAGAAGAAGAAGAAGACAGAAGGAGCTCTGGGCAGAGGCACTGGGAGGCATATGCCATTCTGCACCATGGCTCGTGGTGTAGAATAAAAGCATTGGATAGAACAGCAGCACTACCCCAGAAGGGTCACCTCGGGACATCCTGAGGCTCACCCTGGGATGCTCCAGCAGAGGGTGCTGCTGACCAGTTGCGGCTGGTTTCTGAGAGGGGCTGGACTCACTGGAGGAAGTTTCAACCACTGTTTCTTAACCTCAGCTACACTTTGGAATCACTCCGGGGAACTGTTTTTTAAACACTCATGCCTGTGTCCCAAGCCCAGAGATTCTTATCTAATTGGTCTGAGGTACCGCCCGGGCATTGGTAGATTTTTAGGTTCCTCAGGCGATTCTAATGTTGAGCCAAGTTTGAGAATCAAAGGCTTAAAAGGCTCTACCTCTACGACTCTTGGAATCTATGAGAAATAGAGACCATGTGGGCAAGATCGGAGAGCCCATCTTTGCTGCAGGAATAACTTCAGTTGCGTCAGTCAAATCCAGATCAGAGTTTACCCTGAACCTAGACTCAGTCTGATGGATGTGCTTTTTACCCTAAAAATGTACTGAAGTTTGTTAAAATTGAGAAGTGATATTAACGTAAATAACACAATGGTGTTTCTTTCATTTGAGAACTCCCTAAGTTTTGGTTGACTTGGGAACTGGCAATGTCTTTTGGTAAATATTGGATGGTGTATAAGTTAGTATGCCATGGCCAGGCCATGAGTCCATCTCTGGGGCTCCCCAGCCCGACTGCCTGGCCTCTGAATAATCAAACAGAGAAGTTACTCTTGCTTTGTTCCCCTTCCTCTCCTTTCCCCAGGAGACCAAAAGGTAAAGCTGCCCTTTCTTCTCAAGGAAAGGGCACCCAGGTCTCTAGAATTCCGGCCCCAGGGGAAAATTAATAGCTGCTTCTGCTGTCAGATGGGAGTGGGGTCACCTGAAAGCAACGCTACACCCAGGCCTTTCCCCAGGCCTGAAGGCTGGATTGTCTTATTGAAGGGAAGCGAGTAGCCCTAGCTAAAAAGTAGATCCTCAAGTCCAAAACAATGGAGGGGCTCATCTCCAGACCTTAGCTCCTCTCTGTCGGTGACTTTATCCAGGCTTCTGGCTCCTGGTGTAGACTAACGCCCACACCCTGATCACTCTCAAATTTCTATTTCCATCTCAGACTCCTCCCCGGGACTGGATATCCCTGCGTGGGTATCTCACAGGCATCTCAAACCGAACGTGTCCAAACCCAAACTCCTGACTGTCCATCTGCATCCACCTCCCACCTGCACCTGTCCTTCCACAGCCATCCACAGTTCAGAAATGGCAGCGCCATCCTTCTGGCTGCCCAAGCCAACTTCACAGCCATCCTTGACTCCTCTTCTTCCCTCTCCTCCATACCTAATCCTTCTGCAGAATCTGACAATCTGACCATTTCTCACCACTGCCCCACTCCCATGACCCCCTCTGAGCCACCTGTGTGTCTGGATCGCTGCTGTTGCCTCCTCTCTGATCACCCTGCTTTCGCCCTTGGCCCGCTGTAGTCTGTTCTCAACATAGCAGCCCTTTGCAAACAAACACCACTTTGACACTCCCAGGCTCTGAAGAGTCACTCCTAGGTTCTGAACTCCCCAACAGCTTCTCATCTTGCTCAGAGTAAAAGCCAATGGCCTTGGCCCTGTGTCATTACTCAGGATCCCTGCGACCCCTGGGTTTCCTGCCAGTGCTCCTCCCCACTCCCCTGCTCCATCTATCCTGCAGTTCCTCCACAACACAGGTGTCTTTGCACTTCCCCAGATACCTGAACAGCCCCTCCCCCAGAGCCTCGAGGTGTGTCCATTTGCCCAAACACCACCTCTGCAGTGAGGCCTTCCCTGTTCACCCTATTTAAAATGGCAATCTCTCCCTACCAGCATTCCCTCTTCCCTCCTCCTGGCTACAATTTTCTCCATCTAACAAGCTTTCTCAGGTTTGTGGTTCTTCCCTAAAATTAGCTCCATGAAACAAGGACTTTTTGTTGCAGTGTCTGGACAGGGCCTACCCCAGAGTAGGCACTCCACAAGTGCTGGCTGAACGCACAACCAGCCGTGGCTCACGCCTGTAATCCCAGCACTTTGGGAGGCCAAGGTGGGTGGATCACCTGAGGTCAGGAGTTCGAGATCAGCATGGCCAACATGGCGAAATCGTCTCTACTAAAAATACAAAAAAAATTAGCAGGGTGTGGTGGCACGTGCCTGTAATCCCAGCTACTTGGGAGGCTGAGGCAGGAGAATCGCTTGAACCTGGCAGGCAAAGGTTGCAGCGAGCTAAGATCCCACCACTGCACTCCAGCCTGGGCAACAGAGGGAGACTCTGTCTCAAAAAAAAATTAAAAAAAAGAAAAAGAAAAAAGAAAAAAAGAAAAGAAAAAAAAGAAAGAAGAGAGAAAAGAGAAGAGAAAAAAGAGATCATCAAGGCCAGTGTGTGGGGGCTCTAAATATGGAAGGATGCCAGATGCAGGCAACTGCACAGGTGCTCTGTGCCACTGGCCTAGGGCCTCCTATGGACTTCACAGGCCTGGACAACAGAACCTTCAGCAGATGGAGTTGAGCCCAGGGACCCTCACCACTTCAGCACCATGTGAGCCCTCGGCTCCTAGAGCAAGGCAGCCAGGGAAACTGCTCATGTTGGTTTTCCCAACAGTCTTGGAAACTGGTGGCTTGGAGTCAGATTTTGTGGGGTTTCGGAAAGTAAGTGAATGCAGCGGGGTTTTTTGCATCTTGAATGTGGGTGAGCAATTCGCTGTGGAAGTTCCGATGGTAGTAGGTTTCCTGTGGGTGAAATGGCAGAGGCCACTGTCCAAAAGGTAATCAATCTAGAGGTCCCACTGGCCTCAGACATTTGCCCTGGTAAGGTTGGTCTGCTGGCTCCCAGGAGTTCAGATCCTCCTGTCCTGGGGCAGGAGACACACACACAGTGAGGAGACAACACAAGGCCTCCCCAAGGAAGTGCTGTTGACAGTGAGAACTGCAAGGAAAAGAGGAGTTAGGCAGGCTGAGGAAGAGCTGGGGAAAGGAAAAAAACTGGGCAGAGGAAACAGCACATGCCAGCGCCCGGGACAGGCGCACACCTGGAATAAGGCAGGACAAGCGGCAGCTGTGGCTGTGAGGACCCGAACGCGTGGGTCAGGCACTGGCCAGCTCACAGATGGCCCCAGAAGCCTCGTTACCAAGTCTGAACTTTAACCTCAGGCCCCAAAGGGTTCCAAGCAGAGAGCTCATCCCAGCTATCATGTAAGAAATGGATTAGCAGAGATGGCCAGGCTGTAGGGAGAGGGCTAGAGGCAGCCTTAGAAATCCTGGCAGGAGGCAGGGCCTGGCCCAGAAGGCTGGCGGTAAGGATGAGTCCAGGAATGTTTGGAAGGCAGAACGGGCAGGCTTGGGTGACTGATGAGATCACCCCAGTTACTGGCTTGTGTGACAGAACACATGGGAAGTTAGAGAACACAGGACTCAGGACATGGGTAGGAAAAGGCCATAGGTTTGGGTTTTATCATGCAAAGTCCGTGTGAGAGGCCTCACAGGCAGCTGGAAATGTAGGTCCACTTGGGCTAGAGACACAGACTTGGGAAGTGTGGTGATCAGGGCCCTGGGAGGGGGTGGGAACCCCCAGAGGGGAGAGTTCAGTGTGCGAGAGCCTCAGGCAGAATGCCACCACCCAAGGGATGGCCCAGAAAAGGGACACACAGAAAGAAGACCGAGGAGGAGCAACCAAGGGCAGGAGGAAAGCCAGGGGGGCAAATTGCAAAGGCCAAGGACAGAGGGAGTCTCTAGAAGCAAGGAGTGGTCAGTAGCATCCTGGAAAGTAATGCTGGCGTCACATAAGTGACCAAACGTCCACATCCTTGGCCTTCCGCCACCCCACCATCAAAAACCACACATGATCTAGAATTTAATATGTTTATTTGTGTAGTAGGAACATTCAGATATATAAATAAGGTAAATGCTTTCCAATGTACAGTATATCATGTTCTTACATTGCATGGAAAAAGAACCTACATGTATTGTTCAACACGGATCACGAGTGCACAGAGATCAGCTGCATTTAGTGAAACGCCAAGTTGGGGAAACGGCACAGCAGTAGCGCACAGGCACACACCTATCTGGGGAGGCCGTGGGGACTGTGACGTGGACTCTACAAACCGAGAGCTGCTTCAAGGTCGCCCGTGTCTGAGTGCGAGAAAAGTGAATATTAACACCCAGGCTATCAGGGTGAGACAACTGAATTCTGTCATGTCCATCCACTTTACAAAGGGGCGGGGGACACCACGGAGAAACTGACCAGAAATGCTCTGCCCTGTCAGAGGAGACAGGGCCAGGGCAGACACAGGGCTGACCACTGGGAGGCACAGACACTGGCAGTGATGGGGCCCATGGGATGCCTGGCACTCCCAGCACAGACAGCTCCTCAAAGCAGGTGGGGAGGCCCTTTCTGTGTCTGGAAACTTTTTAGTTAAACAAATCCTCAGAGTGGAATTAAGAAGGATGTCCACAGTTGTGCACAACTCAACCAGAAAAAAAACAAAAACCAAGGTTCCTAAGATCCTTCAACAGAGGCGCTTCCCATCTGCTCTTACCCTTCTGTTTTAGAAGGTATTAAATATCAATAAAAATTAAAACTTGTTATCAGTATCAACTCTAGAAGATAACCCATGGCTTCAAATCTCCCTGGATGGGTTCTCTGAGCCCAGATTTCTGGTCCCCAACTCACATGACATCCAGGGCCAGTGAGCATTCACCTGGCCTCTGTTACAGTCTGCCCTCCACTGTGAGACTCCTGGCCCCTCCCTGGCCCTGGTATTCCTCCTGCTGCTGCCCCTAGGAGTCCTCCAGCTGGATAACAATAAACCAAACTGCTGTCTCCTGGTCCCTGACTTGTTCTCCTGACTCCTAGTCCTTTGGTTTCATCAGCCGCTG
Source organism: Papio anubis (assembly GCF_008728515.1). Taxonomy (NCBI): domain Eukaryota; kingdom Metazoa; phylum Chordata; class Mammalia; order Primates; family Cercopithecidae; genus Papio; species Papio anubis. Next base: position 53,283,228 of record NC_044991.1, read on the forward strand.
ACGTCTGCTCAACTCTTCCCCTTTGTAATCAGCCCCTAGGACCCAGCGAGCATGAAGTAAGACAGAAAAACGGTTTACTAAAGGCCAGAGCCCTGTGCATGGAGGATTTAAAAGAAATGCACCCAAAGGACACTCATAAAAACATGTATGCACATTCTGCCTGCTAGAAAACATTCTTAACCTCTTTTCTACTCTGGTGTTCCTTTAAGAAAAGCCAGCATAAGCAGTGCAAGAACCTAACGCAGGTGGAAAAAAAGGCACCCAAACAGCAAGGACAGAGGTGGCTATGTGGATGATTATTGGCAAACAGTTTCACTACAGACAGAATCACCAGGTGGCTAACCCTTCTGAGTGCTTTATGCAGGGAAGGTCCTCTGGGGGGCTGCAAAGGGCTAAGCCCTGCCCAATGCCCAGGAGACCACTGCAAGGATATTCTCTGCTTGATTTCCAGAGGGCCCTTACCCCCACGAGTGGAGGCTTTCTATGGATACAAGGCCGCCTGGGTCCACTCAACCACACAGTGAGGGAGGAAGCACCAGGCCAGGCAAACACAAACCCAGAAGGGCAAGAGGCCTCTGAGGCAAGCCTGGGATTGGCCCATCACAGCAGCTGCTTCCTAGAAACCCCCACAACCATCTTCTCCTGGTTCATGGCATCATCATGACTTCATTAATTCACTGAAACAGAGGGACCATTATTTCCACACTTTTAATAGCAATGTGCTATTGGGTCCCACAAACACCCAGGAAATAATCCACAGTCAAACCAGTAGTTCAGCGTTATTATTCAACTGACCTAAGAATTCCATGGATCCCGTTAGCCAACACCATTCCTTCAAAGTGAGGCAGCCTCCCCTCACACACACACGTGCCCCAACTCCCCATCCCCATTCAGAAAACTAAGTTCAAGAAACTCTTTTCATTAAGTCCTGTGCCTGTTCTCCCATCATTCATGAGTCACCCATTTGAGTCTTTGCTAACCTAGAATCTGGCAGAAACACCACACATCATGTGTCCTCAATGGGTCACCCACTTCTACCCTGTTACTACTTTTAAGAAGGAAACATGAAGCTCCAAACTGGCTGCATCATAAGGATGTGGGTAGAACTTCTAGGCTTTTAGTCTACATAATCCCCTACAAAGCAGGTTTCTGTTGTCCCCATTCTTCTCTTCTTGGCCCCTGATGACATCCACCCATACACGGAACTGCTGCAGGTTCCTGAGCTATGTGCACAGAGGACAGCCCTTGGCCAGAGTGGGAAGTGGGGTCCAGAGTGAGTCACAGACAGGCCCTCCCTGCCCAGAGTGGAGGCACCACCAGGCAGGAGGAGATGGCCTCCTTCCCACAAGCAGTCTAGACTGTGGGCAGAGGAGATGAGCTGGATTCTCAGGCCAGCCATTCCCACTAAGAATAGAACTTCCGCACACCCTCATGTCCTCCTGCCTCGTTAGGCTGGCCTCCTAAATGGTGTGTGAAGCACCAAGATGCTGTAGGGGATGTTCAGGTTGGCCTGCTTCTCTCGGAGGGACCCAGACTGTGTGGAGGATGGTGGCAGTGTGGTGGCTGAGAATCCCATCTCTGGCATTGCACCAACGGAGGTCAAACTACCAGCTGAGCTCAACAAAAGTAACTATCATTTATTGAGCGCTTACTATGTGCCAGGCATGGTACTACATGCTTACATGCATTACCTCGTTATATCCTCACAACCACACCGCGAAGAAGGTACTATTGTCAGACCCACTGGCTTCAAGGTGGAAGCTTAGAGCAGCCTAGTAACCTGCCCACACCTAGGGTGATTTGATCCCAAAGTTGGTCTTAACCGCTGCTCTCGGCCTCAGTCATACTGCCTCAGTTTCCTCATCTATAAAATGGAGATAATAATACCTAATCAAAGGCTGTTTTCTGGATTAAAAAGGATAATGTATGTAAACCCTTAGCACTATGCCTGGCACATATTAAGCACTATACTATTGTAATCCTTATTAATAAACACACTGATATCTCACTGGCTCAACAATAAAAAGAAGGCGCCTCAGTAGGTAGGCATTTGATGGGAAAAGGAAGGGGAGGGTTGGGGAGGAGACAGGGTCTTTAAATAGCCAACGAATTTGAAACCCACTGGACATAAAACCCTAGACTTCACATATTCTGCCCCTCTATTCTCATAAATCATCCACATGACCTCAAAACTCCAATACTTCAGCATCCAAAGGATACCTCCTAAACTGCACTCAAAGTGTGTTGGGAAACATGGTCCCCATACAAACAGGTGACAGCCTTAATCAAGAGGCAGCTCCAGGTGAGAACAGCTTCCATCCACCTGAGAGGCCAGGTAAGGCCACTGCTGGTCAACCTGAAAGGTAGGGGCACATTCAGATGGCAACAGCAGCCAGGACTTTTCTGAGAATAGGGCCCACCTTCTGCAGGGATGGGGATAAGGAGAGTCCAGGCCCAAGAGAAGGTGGGCCAGGCAGAGCCCTGAGATAAGAATCCTTCATCACTACTTGGTTTAAACCCTAGCACCCCATGCAGGTTATGGCACAAGGCCCCCACCGAACAAGAGAAAATGAGTCAGGAAGTGAGAGCTGTTCATCTCTTTAAAAACTGGAAGCTGGGCAACTGTGTGGAGGGTAATAAAGGGAAAAGGAAGTTTGTTTTGACCAAGTCAGGGAAGAATATGAGGCTCTGCCCAAGTATTAACCACCACCTTCAGGAGCCCAGAGTTTGTTCCACCTGCTCTTTGGAGCCCAGTGTTCCAAAGCACACGTGAGAGTCCATCTGCAGCTTACTAGTAGTCTTGCAGTGTGTCCACAAAAGTCACCTGGACATCCTCCCCACCCTGACCTCAGAAGAACAGAAACCTGGGTTCAAGTGAAATTGTCCTCCCGACTCCACCCCTTTCTTAGCACATAATCACTGTGCAAGAAAGGTGGGCCCAGATATGTTACTCTGGAAGACAAAAGACAATAGTGCCTAAGATATTACTAAAACAGGGAAAGGCTTCAGCAGTGACATACCACATTCAGTAAAGTGATGAAAATCTACTGCCTTGGACATGCATCTAGGGCTGCCTTTGTAATTAACAAGACCCCTTCTTCACAGTTTTCTGAGCAAGGACGCTCTGTCCCAAGTCATTGATACCCTCCCACTACCCAACTCTGTCAACAGCGGAGATGAACCTGAGCTTTGGGAAACATGGTCCCCATACAAACAGGTGATAAGGGCTGAGCCAAGGGCTCACTGACAGTGTGAAGATCTCAACTCAAAGATCCATTCGAATAAGGCTCCAGTCGATTCAGCAACTAGCTCAGACCCAAATCACAAGGTCTGTGTAGTCTCCCTTAAAACATATTTTTGGGATTTTCTTGCATAAAATAGGTCAAGTTACAGGATAAAAACCCAGTGGAAAAAAATTCTATAAAAATGGTTTCGAAGTCCACCTGTGTAAAGTCAAAAGTTACATCCTCCCCAATGAAAGAGATTAGTTTCAAAGGATGTGAAACTAGTTCTCATACATTATAGGGCTGTACAATACTAAGAGTAATTACATTTTAAATGCAAAATACTATAACTATTAAAATGCCCAGAATATGAAACAAGTTGCCTAAGAGGGTTTAACTTTCAGGAGTAAAACATAAATGGAACCTTTTTGAATACTAAAAGCAGCTAAAAGGGCGACATGCACACACACAAAAGGCAAAGACTTGGCACCCTGTGAGCAGTCATGAGCAGAGCTCCCAGGGGCTGGGGGGTGCCCATCAGCCCTGGTTTCTATGACCCCCTTGTTCCACCAGGCAGGAGCCAACAGCAATTTAAGCTCCCACCTGGCTCAGGCCAGGCCTCCTGAGCTAGAGGGAAAGAAACTGCAATACCTTGGTGTACTCACACCACATTCACAAAAGCAAGAAGGGCTGGGGGACCCTCCAGGTGTCCTGTGGGTAAAGTACAGGATAGAGAGAGCCCTGACTCTACCACGCTACGCTGGGGAAGCTCCCTGCCTGGTAAGGTGCTCCTGACTCTCACCCAAGGTAAGAAGGCTGTTGTGAGAATGTAGGGATAGAAGTTGGAAAGCAAAGCAAAAGTCTCTGAATCAGGATTATGCAGTATTTATGAATAAACAAATGAGAAGCATAAAACCACACATGGAAGTGATAAACAGGGAATTCACGACAAGGGAGGGCACACAGTTGCAGTCACATTTTATTTTTGACCAAAAAAAAAAAAAAAAAGGGTCTAAAGCAAGTGATGCCATTCATTAAGATCTGAATGTATATACGTAAAAATGGTTTCTTGCATCTTGTCTGTGAATAGGAGAAAGAGAAACATTGTGCTATCTGGACACAAGACAGCGGTGCTCTCCCAGCTACCTGACAAAAATTCTTCATCTCCAGAAAGCATGCAGGGGAAATCAGAAAATAAAACACAAGCTGACCCTCTGGCCTGCCTGCTAGCAGCTCTAGTGAGCACTCAGCTTTGGCTTCCTAGGACCCCCCTTCCCTCACCCGCCACCAAGTGAACATGAGCCTTGCCCAGTATGCTCAGCTCCCTGATCCCAAAGGCAGCCCTATTCAAAAGCAGGTCTCTGCAGCTGGGCCCCAGCTGAGACTCCCTCCTCTCGAGGAGCCCACCATATGCCCACAATGGGACAAAAGAGACAAATGAGGAGCCCTTTTGGTATCTAGTTTGGTGATCAAGGTTCCTTCTTCAATCTGAAAACTACAGTTTCATTATCGATCACCTTTACTGTTTGGGTGTGCTGCTGAGATACCTACTCACCTTGAGGATAAGCATGTAAGGGCCTGAAAACACTTCCTGTTTGGGGGATGCCCAGGACCTCACTCAACGAGCCTCTACTGGCATGAACTTGCTCAGCCAGAATCACAGAAGAGTGGAATTGGGAGTAGCTCTGACAAAGGGGCCCTTGAGAGTGATGCATCCTGCCCGGGGTCACACAGCCAGTACTGAAATGAAACCCCTTGTAATAATACGTTTTGTTTTAAGGGGCCTTGGACCTGAATAAGAAAAGCCATGAGGCTGAAATGGAAATAAAAGTTCAGCAGAAAGAAGCTGCTTCAGCCCTGCACACATATGGGAAGTCACTCAAGGATGTGTGAGCTGAAACATCCCGAGGACTCCATCCTCTGCTGGACGCTCTAGAGACCTGGGCTGACTGTGCACTTTCAGGGAGGCAGTGAGGCTAATTTACAAACAAAAACACCACAAACCAGCACTAGACCACGGTGCTGAAGCAAATCATTACACCCTCGTTGGCAATGAAAACATCCATGGCACCGAATAATTTAATATATTTGGGCACCAAGTTCCCTCTCCGGCACTCCATTGCTTATTGGCCTGACAAAGAACTAATCTGTCCTCCCAAAGTCAATCTCACCCCTGAAATTAGGGAGGGGAAAAAAATCACAGTTTAAGCAAACAACAACAACAAAAGGTCCCCCAGTACAATATAAACTACATTTAAACTGGTCACATTATATAAAAAGTGTGCATTTAATCTTCAAAATAGTCAAGCCTCTAATCAGGTTAGGTTTTCCATAGTTTTAAGCAGGACTTTGTGGTTTTAGTGAAGAAGTCATGGTACAATTGAAATCACTGTAAGAAATAAGTAACTTTTAAAACAAACACAGACACATACACTCCTCTTAAGAGTAATATATACACAACACAGCAGCTACATGGGTGTTCAGGCAAAGGGTGCATGAACGACAAGCCCTCTGCTCCCTGCCTGATGAGAAAGTCCCCAGAAAGGATTCAGCAGCAGAAAGTCTACAGCACATACGTGGATGGCATCGTCCCTGAAAACACACAGTTAGGTGGACTGACCTACAGGAGCCACTGGAGCCTAGACATGTGGGAAAGGGCTCAGTTACAGTACATTCTACTGCATACACTTGAAATATTACAGTGTGTTTTTTCTCCAGACTACTATAAATAATTTTTCGTGCTTTCTGAAAAAAATAAAAACTGAAATTTTATTTCAGTCTGTGATGAAGGTGAACCCATCTTATAAAGCAGAGCTTATTTACATTCTGCAGGATTTTGGTGTGGATGGACAGAAGGCTTATCTGGTTAGTAAGCCTCCATTCCTCCAACCTACAGAAGGCAACTCTCCTGCAGCTCCAAGCAGGGATTTCTAGAAAAGACTAGGTGTACAAAACATCCAAGCTGTGCCTCCCCCCACAGGTGGGCAAGTCCCCTGATTTGGTTGGACACAGATGAATGTCTGTGTTTGACTGAGCCCAGAAACAGTTCAATTGATAGGAACTGGAACCACCAAGAAAACACTCCTGACCTGGGCAACACTGTCTTTCAGATAAATACTTTTGTTTTAAAAAAATTCAAATGGTTTTACAACCCATGACTTCTTTCCAACTCAAAGCTGTAGTTTACTCACAATGCAAATTCTAAACACATAGACTGCTGTATGTACAGATTTGTTGAACCCACAAATAAAAAATATCCTACAAAAAAAAAAAAAAAAAGACAGTGAGTTGAAGCCTCATCATTGTCTAAGTCACACCAGCTGGGCTTGCCTTGGAGACCTGCCCCTGCTCAGTTCCGCTCCTGTTCTTTTGGCCCTGGGTGGCCCCTACTCGTCCTCTGTGGCGGATGTCAGCATCCCCTTGTCGATCAGATGAGACCGCAGCGTGTTGAAGATATGGAGCTGCTGATCTGGCCGTAAGGTCAGGAACTGCTGAATCAGTTTGCTTGGGTTAGGGCCTCTGGAACAGAATGTGAAGAAACAGCACTGAGCTGGGCCCCGGAAGCTTCCAGGGCCTGATTATCCGAGTGACTGCTCTGATCTCTGGATCAGAGAGTTATCTATTAACAGATGGCAGGAGAAGGCCTCAGAAAATCTGTAAGCAGCAACAACTGAAAATTGTATTATTTGGGATGCTTTTCACTGGAACTGAGAATGCTGCTAAAATTCTAGAATTGCACCATACTTAAAAATCCACCAACTTGGTTCAGATGGAAAGGTACTATACCTGATAAAACTGGCGATGTATACATTGACAAAGGTGGCCATCAGATACTGGCAGTCAAAGCGATCCATGATACCTCCATGGCCAGGAATGGTATTGGCAAAGTCCTGTTAGAGGCAGGGGAAAGACAGGTGAACTTGGGCTCAGCCACTGATCAATCCCAACCTAATGGTCCCACCCCAATGTCTGGCTTCTGTCCTGAGTAGCTGAGGGCAACAGAAGGTGAGAAGTATTAAATCTACTGGTGAGGCTATATTAGGACACAATTTTATTGCATTACAAAATGTTCTTATTTCATTTACTTAATAAAGACAGGAGTCTTGCTATGTTGCTCAGGCTAGTTTCGAACTCCTAGCCTCAAGTGATCCTCCCGGCTTGGCCTCTTAAAATGCTGGGGTTACAGACATGAGCCACTGCCTGGCCCAAAATGTTCTTTTGAAGAAAGCTATTATTAACAAATAAACTGAAAAACAATGATTGCATTTTCCTGAGAATAAAGTATTGTTATTAATTAACTCACCTAAATTCAGTGCATGGGTCAAGATCACATATTAAATGCCAGGGTGTATAGCCCAGTGTTTTGGAGGGAGCAGGGAAGGGGGAGAAAGGCAGAAGATGGGTGAGGAGGGAGTGAGATGAGAGGAACACAAGAGGGTTTTCCTACTTTGATTTTAAAGGCTCGTTTGAATCCACTTGCGAAGAATCCTCCAAAGGGGCCAATGAGCGAGGCAAAGGTGGAGAGGGCGATGCTGTGAATCTGGAAGGGGTACATCCGGACCGTTTTCTGAGAAGAGTAAATGAAGTAAAAGGTAAGGTGCGTACGTGCCCAGTGTTACGGTCTGAGTTGTCAACTCATGTTGAAATTTGACCCCCATTGTAGCCTCACTGGGAGGTGATGCCTAGTGGGAGGTGTTTGGGTCTCAGGGGCAAATCCCTCATAAATGGCTTGGTGCCTTTCTCCTGGTAGTGGGTTCTCTCTGTCAAAAGACGAGATGAGCACTGGCAAATGGGTTGTTATGAAGTGATGAAGCCCCTGGTTTTCCTCTTTGCATGTGTCTGCTTCCACCTTTGACCTTCTCCGCCATGTTACAATGCAGCACAAAAAGCCCTCACCAGAGGCCAGGCAGCAGCCAATGCCACACTTCTCGCACTTCCCAGCCTGCAGAAACAAGCTAAGTAAACCTCTTTTCTTTATAAATTACCCAGCCCCAAGTGTTCTATCAACACTACATTGTTATAATATACCTATAATATATATAATGTGTAAATATATAATAATGCTATAACAACAGACAGACCAAGACATCCAACCTCATAACTCTTTATGAAACTAATTGCATATATGTAGGTTTTTAAATCAATAAAAGGAGTGAATTTTTCCCGTTTTTGTAAATTTCTAATATCGAAGTTAATGGAAAACATTAAAACATTCTGCATTCAATCTGTTGCAACATGCTGTTTTAGTGGAAGTATATAAAGAAAATCCAGCCTTACACAGATACATAGTTGAAAAGAGTATTTTAGTCGTAGTCTCAGATGGTTTTGGATATTCTCTGACACTACACCAGAGCTTGACAAGCAGTCATTTCTTGAATATTAGGTGTGATATGGAATCCAGAATTCTATCAACGTACTTTGTTCTCTCTTACATTAAAATCCATTGGTCTATCTTATACTTGAATGTATCTTTTACCCATGTATGACTATATAGCACCGTGTATCAGCCATTTTGAAAATAATGGTTCACTGAGTTATGTAAATCTTCCAATTGTAGACACATTTCATTATACAGTGTCAAATATGTTTGTTTTTCTCATGTGATCAACACACACACACACACACACACACACACACACACACACACACGTTAAGAATCATCACAGACCTCATCAGAAGAGGCTTTAAGTATTAGGAAGTTGTCAAGTTCACACTGGCAGGTTAAGTTTTCCAAAATTCTAATGTTCATTTGAAAGCCAAATTTTATCCTTGGTAACAATTACTGTCAGTCATTTTTCTTTTTTTCTTTTTTTTTTTTTTTTTTTTTTTGAGAAAGTCTCACTCTGTTGCCCAGTCTGGAGTGCAGTGGTGCAATCTCGGCTCACTTCATTTCTTTTCAAGAAAAATGTCTGCCAAATACCCAAGTCTGAAAAATTATAATTTGTTGGTTCTTTCCAAGTAAAATTTACTTTCTTTTCTAGAAAAAAGCAGCTAATTCAGTTCACAAGTCAAACAACTGCACACCTGCTTTCCCTTTAGGCAAGCACTGTACTGCAGTACTTAGCAGAAATGTTTTACACATACTTTCCATTTCAGTAGAGTATTAAAAAGGTGTGTATACAAAGGTCAAGATTTAACAAAATTAGTAACTTTACTATTTCATAGACATTCATTAGAAGAACTGGCCTGTTGTACTGTGAGTGTGTGGCATTAGGAACCCACTGCCTTAACTCACGTGAAGGCATCAGCAGTTTTAACCACTGTTGCTTTTGCGCCGTATCACAGCAAATGTCAACACAATGAAAAAGGCAAATAATGTCACAGTCTAATTATAAAAGAGTTGTGACCTCACAGACCCCCCACACTACCCCTGCAACTAAAAGGATCCCACAGCCTTCCAGGGATCCACAGAACACACTTTGAGAACCACTGGTCTAAACGATCTGACGCTGGGGGAAACATCTTCTGCCCATACCCTGACTGGGTGTGAGCAATTCTCCCTCATCCTGGGGCTTACAGCTTTGGGAAGGAGGAAGCTAGCTTTTTTTGGAAGGCAGGTGGTGGAGGGGGATTTCTCTTTGTAGCCACTGCCCACAGAGGCCGCTGACCCCCTGTGAGTGGCACATACCCAGCCAATGACTGACTGGATCACCCCAGGAATGTTGTACTCCTGCAGGCGAAACAGGTCCGAGGGCTCACAGTCCACAGTGAAGCTGTTGGTGTCGTTGTTGTACTCCACAGGGCAGACGAAGCATCTGTACCCGGACATCACATAGGACAGCTGAGAAGGAATAACAGAGAGACTGGCAAGGAGGTAAGTTCCAGCCATCCAGCCTAGACACGGGCACCTGGTTTGGCCATGTTCCTCAGGGTGCCCAGTACCCTGCTAACTGCAAGCTATGTGCTCAGTGGTTCATGTTTTACCATACATATTTTACCTCAATTTAAAAAAAAAGAGGCTCATGACCCATCAAGGTTACACATAGGCACCCAAACACCTAGGCCCCGAAAGAATCTGGGAAAACCTGAAGGGACTGGGTCAAAAAACTATAGGAAGACTCTCCCCATTTGGGGAGCTAGGACCACTCTGAATCTCTGAACTCAGTGATAACTGGACAGAGGCCGTGGGGAAGGGGCACAGTGAGAGTCAGACCTCAGGAGGAACAAGGCTGGAAAGCAACAAAGCTGGGCAGGGAGCATGAGGGGCAGTCAGACAGCGCTGAAGAAGGAGGACTGGCCCAGGGGTCAGAAGCACCCACCTCTGGGCAAGGCACATGTAGGAGAAAAGCTGTGTATCTCATCTTCCCTTGGGTGCCCTCACCCTGACCTTGGAACATCAAATGCTTGACAAGAAGGCTACCTGCTGATGTCACCGTGCCTGGGCGTGAGAGGGCACAGAAGGTGCTCTCCAACTGCTAGCACCCTGCCTGAAAGCTGGTGGATGGCTGGCATGGCCAGTGGCCCTCTTCAGGGCAAGGTTGCCATTCAGCAGGACAGAGTCCTGGTCTCCAAAGACACTCTCTAGCTCTGGACAGGCCTTGAAAGGTGGTGTGAGACCTCTGTCCACCCAATCCCTCACACAGCTAGAAGCCACCACCTACCAGAAGGCCAAACACCACAGTAGCAAAGAAGCCCCCAATGAAGCCTTCCCAGGTCTTCTTCGGGGACAGCTGTGGACAGAGAGCAAGTTCTTAGCAAAGGATGTTTTGATAACTACAGTTTTGGGAACAATAAGTACTTGTTAAGAACCTTTCTTTCATAAAACCCCATTCTCTTAACCATATCACCTTCCAAAGCTCCCCCAAATATGGTTTCCTTGTTCCCTACCTTATACCCTCCCTTTGGTTCCCTTTCTGTTTCAATCAGTCATTCGAATAGTTTTATATTAGAAAACTATATACTAATTAAATGACTACACTCAAATCCAGATCGAAGTCCCAAAAAATGTGTCCCAAAAAGAAGATTATATAAATCTGTAAAAATATTTTCCTTTCTTCTTTTTTCAAGACATGATCTTGCCCTGTCAGTCAGGCTGGAGTGTAGTGGCACTATCACAGCTCCCTGAAGCCTCAACCTCCTGGGCTCAAGAGATCCTCCCATCTCAACCTCCCAAGGAGCTGGGACTACAGGTGCATGCCATCACCATGCCCAGCTAATTTTTAAATATTTTAGTAAAGACACGGCCTATGTTCCCCAGGCTGGTTTTGAACAACCTGGCCTCAAGCAATCCTCCTACCTCAGCATCCCAAAGTGCTAGGATTACAGGCATGAGCCACCATGCCCAGCCTATTTTCTTTATTATCTTTTTTTTTTTTTTTAATCAGTTGTCAGTGTTTTCCTTTGGCCTTTCTCCAGGATGACATGAAGACATGGTCACAATACAACACAGGAAGCTTTCTTCTGTCTGCCAGGCTGATCTACTCACATTGAGAGCACCACCCTCCTGCTCACAGTGGTATTTCACATTAGGGTAATCCATTTACCTTGATAAGTGGGGTCCGACCAAAGAAAAAGCCAAACATATAGGCCATGATGTCATTACAGATCACGCAAGATATGGGGACAATGAACCTAGAAATGAACCAAAGTAAGGATCAACTCAACCAAGGTGACAGTGCCTCAAGAGTACACAAAACAGTGCCATTCTTAAATTCCAGTACCAAAATCGCCCATAAAATTCTGATAACCCGCTAAGGAGTAAGTTAAAAACATAAAAGTACCAAAAAAGTCATACCTAGCACCTGACACAAAGTACACATTCAAGTGTTTACTGAATGACTACTGAATAAGTGGAGATTGCAAACTAAAAGGTCATCTGTCCTTTTTTCATGATAAAGAAATATACATAAACAATGATAGAAATTTAATTTTAAAAGGAACAAAAAGTTTTCCTTCTTTCCCCCATCCCTATCTCCATTCCCAAAAATAACCACTTCTAATCGTTTCTCATTTTTATTTTTTTAGTGGTTACCTCCCCGATTCTAAATAATATGCTTTAATGTCTAATTACTGACTTTTTTTGCTGTTTATTACTAGCTCTAGTAGGCCCTACCTTTCCCTAGGACTGTATTGAGCATGAAACCCCAACACGCACAGCTAGATTTCCTCTCTGCCCATCCCCTGCTGTTCCAGTCATCCTCACTATGAAAGAGGTGGTTTCCACACTTGCACTCTCTCTCTCCTCACTCTTCCATGCTGACACTTTTTAAAAAGTTCTTTGATTACTGTATTTTGTTTTGTTTTGTTTTTTTGAGACAGAGTTTCTCTCTGTTGCCCAGGCTGGAGTGCAGTGGCACAATCTCGGCTCACTGCAATCTCCACCCCCAGGTTAAGTGATTCTCCTGCCTCAGCCTCCCGAATAGCTGGGATTACAGGCGCCTGCCACCATGCCCAGATAATTTTTTGTATTTTTAGTAGAAATGGGGGTTTCACTATGTTGGCCAGGCTGGTCTTCAACTCCTGACCTCATGAAATTTAATTGTAAAAGGAACAAAAAGTTTTCCTTCTTTCCCCCATCCCTATCTCCATTCCCAAAAATAACCACTTCTAATCATTTCTAATTTTTATTTTTCTAGTGGTTACCTCCCCAATTCTAAATAATATGCTTTAATTATTTAATATCCAGCCTCCCAAAGTGCTGGATTACAGGCATGAGCCACCGCACCCGGCCTTTTACCTTTTCACTAAGATCACCTAGCTGCTTCGGTTGGCCAGTGGTTTCTATCAATGCTGACAGATGAAACCACTGCATTTTTGGAATAAAATCCACTCAGTATTTGCATATTATTCCCTTGACACACTGCCAGATTCTATTTGCTAATATTTTATTTAGAATGATTTATCTACAATCGCAGCAGAAATGGGTTTATCATTCCTGCTTCTCTCTCCTCATCAGCTTTAGTATAAAGGTTAGATAAAACTCAGCTGTTAACCCATTTGGTCCTGTTTCTTTTTCCAGATATGGAATCTTACATAATTTTCAAAGCTCATTTAAAGTTACCGATCTATTCACGTTTTCTTCTTCATGACTTTTAGTACACATTTTGCCAAGAAATCATGAATATTTCCTCTAGGGTTTCAAATCTGTTGCCATACATGTTGCATTGTCTTTGCGTCTTTAAATATTCCCGTACCTGTTAGTCTAGAACAGTGGTTCTCAGAGCATGGGTCCTGTCCAGCAATATCAGCACCACCCAGAAATGTACTAGAAATTCAAATTCTCAAGCCTACCCCAGATCTAATGAATCAAAAACTCAGGGGTGGGGCTCAGCAATCTGTGTTGTAAGGAGCCCTGCAGAGGATTCTGATGTGGCTCAAGGTGACAGCTACTGGCTTAGAGGGTATCTGTACATGAGAAACATTCACAAAATAAAAGGGAAAATCCATCTCCCAACTCTCACCAGATCATTCCTTCAAATAGGTTGTGGATAACAAGATGTGACTGTGTTACAACAATCAGCAGCGTCACATGGGTCCAGCCAAACTGCAAAAAAAGAAAAATAAACACTACTTACCAGTTTACCTTGAAAGTAACTTCAAAGAACAATCAGTACCAAATAGAAAATTGCTGAGAAACAGGTAGGAAAAATATCTGCTTTTGTATCTGACTTATTGAAAGTGAACAGGTAAGATCAGGCTTCTGAGAGTAACACTTTGTCCCCCACAGCCCACTAGTGAGTGAGCTCTCCCAAGCTCTGAAAGCCTGGGTATTTTTCATTTTCTTAGTAGTTACTGAACACCTGGAGCACTCACAGAGGAGCTGTTCTCTAGTGAGTCAGGGAATAAGCGGTAGCAAATGATGTACCAGACAGGACATCTGCGGGCAATGTCTGAAGCTTTAGCTTGTGCTTTCTCTGGAACCCACTTCAGAGTCCTAGTGGAAAGGCTGCTTAAAGTGTAAGTTAAATAACACTGACTGGGTCTAAGTCAATGTAGAGTCGTTAAACCTAAATGGGCATTCTTCCTTCACGCTCTAGATCCTTACAGATCAGACCATGTTCCTGAGTTTTGATTTGTCACAGAAAGCATGAAAGGCTTGTTGAGTTCCTGGAAAACTTTATTTAAATCAAGAATTCTGACACACACACATGCATTTCCTTTACCATGTAGAACTGCAGTCGATAATGCTTCTTGACCAGACTCAGTACAAACATGCAGAATCCTAGTTTGAGGTGGGAGGAGAAAAGAAAAATGAATTATGTTCTGCATTTATCTTTGCCCTTCTTTAGCTATGTTAAGTAGTTCTTTGGCTGATTTATTCCCAGCAGCTAACCAGTGCACAATGTCAAAGCCCAGGGGAGGAAAACAGTATCCAGATAAACAGTCACAAGGAAAAAATAACTCCTCCAAAACAGTAAAAGGAAGGCAATATTTTATAGTCATGCAGACCACACTAAACTTAGAACATGGTTCATCAGATAGGAATGTTTATTCCTAGAACAGGGACCAGCAAACAGGGGTCAGGCCAGCTGCTTGTTTTTATTAATAAAGTTTTATTCAAACACAGTTATGTCCATTTGTTTACATATTGTCTATGGCTGCTTTCAAGGTACAACTCAACAGAACTGAGTACAGTCATGCTCTGAACAACAAGGTTCTGGTCAACAACAGACCACATATACAACAATGATTACCTAAGATTATAATATCCATTAGATTGTAATACCATAAGATTTACTAATTACCATATAGTACCTTTTATATGTTTAGATACACAAATACTTACCATTGTGATATAATTGACTACAGTATTTATTTGGTAAAGTAACATGCTGTACAGGTTTCTACTCTAAGAGAAATAGACTACACATTATAGCCTAGGTGTATAGGAGGCTATATCATCTAGGTCTGTGTAAGTTCACTCTACGATGTTTGCACAATGACAAAATCACAACAATGCATTTCCCAGAACGTAGCCCATCATTAAGCGACGCATGGCTGTAATTGCCAGAAAGACCCTATGGTCCCCAAAGCCTAAAATATTAACTGTTTGGAACTTTAATAAAAAGTTTGCAGGCTGCTGTGCCTACAGAGTAGCAATTCTTTTATTCCTTTACTTTCTTAATAGACTTGCTTTCACTTTACTCCATAGACTCGCCCCAAACTCTTTCTTGTATGAGATCCAAGAACACTCTCTCGGGGTCTGGGTCTGGACCCCTCTCTGGTAACATCTGTCTGGTGAACCCCAAAGGGACAATACTGAGGAGACCTCCCCCAACCCAAAGGAAATAGACTGCAGCACTGATTGGCTGACTTTTTTTTTTCCCTGCAATTTAAACTGCTTGTTCCTGTGAACCAACCAGTGATCTCTGGCTGCAGCTCAGAAGAAACAAGAGGGACTGGTGATATAAAAATCTGAATCAGTATTCTAATTCTGGGAACATATTGCAATCAGCTACCAACGCTGTATCAGCTTGGTTCCAACAATTACCCAGTTCATGGAAAGCCTTCTTTAGTTTACTTGGGATAGTTTTGCTTATTTTGCTTTACTGATATGGAATATATTGCTGTTGTACTATTTGTGTAGGAATGCAGGATAAGCTTACTCAATGTTCTCTTAAACACTTACAAAATCTTGCAGATATCACTTTGTGTCCCAGTTGTGAATGGCCCTCACCATACTGACACTTTCTGACTGAGCTCCTCTCTATCCTGAATACGAGAGACCTCGATAGGTAGGCAGGAATATCATTGCCCCTAATCAGCCTGAAGAAGTTACAGAGGATGGATCTTCATCCCTCTGCAACCCTTAGGATTAAGGGTTCTCTTATAAAAGTGATGGGGGAAATGTCAGAGGCATTTGAACTAGAGTAACTCCATCTTGAATAGGAGCTGGGTAAAATCAGGCTGAGACCTACGGGGTCTGCATTCCCAGACCGTTAGGCATTCTAAGTCACAGGATGAGACAGGAGGTCGCACAAGATACAGATCATAAAGACCTTGCTGAGAAAACAGTTTGCAGTAAAGAAGCCAGCCAAAACCCTCCAAAATCAATATGGCAAAGAGAATGACCTCTGATCGTCCTCATTGCTACACTCCAATCAGTGCCATGGCAGTTTACAAATGCCATGGCAATGTCAGGAAGTTACCCTATATGATCTAAAAAAGGGAGACATGAATAATCTACCCTTTGTTTAGCATATAATCAAAAAATAACCATAAAAATGGGCAACCAGCAGCCCTTGGGGCTGCTCTGCCTATGGGGTAGCCATTCTTTTATTCCTTTACTTTCTTAATAAACTTGCTTCCTCTTAAAAAAAAAAAAAAAAAAAAAAGGTTTGCCAACACCCGTCCTAGTATTCACAGGGCTGGGAGAAGAGGGATCCACATGGTATAGGGTCAAGACCACCTTTTTATCTCTCTCACAGTGACCTAGATGGTAGCAAAACATGTCTGCAGACCCCTTCTCCAGGAAGGAAAGGAACCTTTACCCATAAATATGCAGAGCCCCTCAAAAGCAGTCCTGCCCAGAAATAAGTATGTCGCTGTTCCAGACCCCTGACCTCCCACTGTGGAAGGCTGCTTTCGGCGTCTGCAGCATACTCTCTGAATATCCTCAATGGCAGCAGACCCCTTCGCAGATTTTATATTTTAATAGTCAGGTGTCATTCACAGAAGTATTGCTATCAAGCTGATCAAAAATAGGTCAGACTGACGTTGCGGACAGAAGAAATTTTTCTGTACTTCAAACTAGCTTTGAAGGCAGCTATGAAAAATTATCAGCATTATTAGAATTAGTACGTGGCCTCAGCTGAGTTTATATTAATATAACGCTTTAATGTTTGTGAAGTTTTAAAGTATTTGATTTAATCCAGAGTAACCCTGCAGTTTTAGCTCTAGATTACAAAACAGCTGAGACTCAGAAACATTAGGTTCCTAGCTCCCTCTGAGGTTGCAGTCTTTTTAAGCCTAAATCCAGTAAAATTTCCACCATGCCACAATGTCACCCAAGGTGGTCTCCTAAAACGACTCCCCTAAAGATGGTAAGTTCCTAGATGATTTTTGTTTCAGTCCCACTGCAGAATCTTTGCCAACAGGAGAGTCAAGACAGGACCATGCTGTGCTGTTCCTCAATGGTGGCTGAAACACAGGGGCAGGTGGCACAGGCTACAGTCCCGCCCCCACACTCCATTTCTCTTAAAAGAGCTCCTACAAGGGCAGGCATGTGGCTCACACCTGTAATCCCAGCACTTTGGGAGGCTGAGGAGGGCCAATAAGTTAAGCTCAGGAGTTCGAGACCAGCCTGGCCAACATGGCAACAGCCTGTCTCTACTGAAAATATAAAAATTAGCTGGGCATGGTAGCATGCACCTGTAGTCCCAGCTACTTTGGGACCTGAGGTGGGAGGATCACTTGAACTCGGGAGGTAGAGGTTGCAGTGAGCTGAGATCATGCCACTGCACTCCAGCCTGGGTGACAGAGTGAGACCCTGTCTCAAAAAAAAAAAAGGAAAGACCTGCTACAGCCTGACATAAAGCATCAGCTCTGCTCCCCTGCATGGTCAGAGTTAATGTCACAAAACTGTACACTAACCAAGAAATTCCCCAATTCCTACTTGACAGACATACAAAAACAATACAGACACAAGAAGTGGTGAACTGCTTAATGCATACCTATTAGATAGAGAGTAAAGGAAATGAACCGGTGGTATTTACTGAGAATTCGCAAAGGCTCTTCTCTCTGGACCAGGGTGAAGAAGTAATCCGTCACTGTCTCACCATAGAAGAAATAGTTTACACACAGGAGAAAGTACCTGTAAATGAAGACAGGTCATTGCCGCGGGGAGCACCCTTGCCTTTACAGCAAGGCAGTCAGACATCCCAGAGGAGGGGACAGAGGGCAGCAGAATACCCTCCACCCTTGAGCCCCCCAGCACAGCTCACAGAGGGACAGGCAGACCACAGTTTCCTGCTCTCTGGTGACACCACAGGTGAGAAATTTATCTAGAAACAGACAGCAGCTTTCATTCACTCTCCATTTCTCCCAAACTTGAGACTCCATTTTTGCCCCTTTTGTAGCATTCCCATACCTAACTGAGGGATCCTTGAACCATACGACCTTCAAAAACACGCCTCATCCTGCTTCCCCAGTCTCGTTTCCACTCTTCCCAACAGGAACTCCTTCACTGCTATCACAATGGTTTCTTCCAGCTATGCCGCCTGTCTGCTGTTCTCCTGCCTTCTTCCTGCTCCTGACATTCTCTTTGCATCTCCATTTTTTCACTCCTTGCTCAAATGCCATTTTATTCATAAAACTTTGCATGACCTAACATGACATCTGCCTCCCCTGCATTTATTTCTATAGCAGCTAATATGTGATTATCTGACTAAGCAATTCATGATGCATCTCCGTCTCTGAAGCCTGGCTCTGACACAGACCTTCCGCTAGCGTTAACTCTTCACTTGCGTATCCTCTCTCCTCAACTGGCGTTCGTGAGAAGAGAAGCCATCCCTTGCAAGCCTCCATAGTACTGCCGAGTAAGGGACCGTGCAGCCACCACTGCAAACCCCCAGCAAGGATCCTGAGACAGAGAAGAAAGTGGAGAGCTTTTCTTTCCCATTCTTTTTTTAAAATTATGAAGTACAAAAACTTCATATTTCGTTTCTTTTCTGTTACATGGAAAAAGCTTTCTTTGTAAAGTGACCACAGCCAGGAGTCAGGCCTTCTGAGTATGTTAACAAAACGCAAAACACTGCTTTCCAGCTAAAGAACAGCCGCAACAGGGACCTGCATCTTAAGCCACGAGGCAATCACAGTTCCATCTGGAGGCTGGGAGGCAGCCCATGCTGTTGGGTGACAGGAAACACCTCAGGAAGTGGGTGCCCAGCCTACATCTGAGCACATCGGCTTCCTTGATGGTGACCAGGTTGCTGGGGCAAAAACCACTACTCTCCAGCCGGCTAAGTCATGGCCTCAACCCCTGTATCCCCCACACAGTGGGGTGACAAGGTCCACATTTGCCCCAGGTCTTCTCAGCATTGTGCAGTGCTCTGCTCAAAAGTCACCACCTGAGAATACTACAGCCAATAAAGCAGAGAGTTTCAGATCAGAAAGGGGTCTCAGACATGTACTACAGGTTTTTCTTTCGTTTTTGCTTTAAGAAAGCTGAGTCCTAAGAAACAGAGAAAGCCAACTTTCCCAGCAGAGCCCAGATTCCATGCATTCAGTCTCACTCCTGTCCACTCTGGCACTCAAAACACCTCTGATGAGGTAGGGCTCAAACACCAGTCTGGAAACCACAAAGTCTCAACCATCTGTCTTAGATATAAGAAAACCAAGTTCCAGGGATAACAAGCAAAGCCGGCAGCAGAACCTAACAACTTCCAGACAACTCTAGTGGGATGCTGAGATATGACAGCATGAAAAATATACTGATCTAGAAAAACGGGATCATCACGCAGAGTTTAAGGAATCCAAATACCGAGGCAAACACAGTCACAGAATGCAGCCCATCTGGTTTCTTCTCAGGAAGAGTCCAGACTTCAAGTAACTATTAAAGACTAATCCAAGGCCAACCACACAGTCTGGCCTATGAAATACTCAGGTCTCAAAGGCACTGTGCAAGTCTGCAGCAATCACCTCCTTTTTTCTGCTAACATTCTCTTACCCATTTCTTCACTCGTTGCTCAAATGCCATTTTCTTCATAAAACTTTGCATGACCTAACATGATATCTGCCTCCCCAGCATTTATTTCTATAGCAAGTAATAGAAATACCCACCATCACTGTAAATACCTGCCAAAAAGCACATCATCCAAATTCTAAGGGCCTCTGTTAGGCGGAGAGCTTACCAGCTGAGGGTCCTGAACCAGGGCAGATCATAGGAGTGGTAGACGTTGTAGCCAATAGTGATTATCTCGTGGAAACACTTAATCTGAACACACATCACCTGCGGGACACAAAACATTCACTGACACCCCAATTCTTATGATTTTTGGAAATGGAAACCAATAGGTCATGAGCCTTCCAGAAAATCCATTGTACTTAAGAAAAATATTAGGCTTCTAATGGTTCTGCTTGCCTCCTCTTCCTTCCTCTCTCACACCATCCCACAGAGCAATGCAGCCCTCTGTGTAACAGGGAGTAGATCCAATTTTCCACTCACAATAAAATACACACCCTGATGTTTCAATTAACTTTTTTATTTTTTAAGACAGGGTTTCACCATATTGCCCAGGCTGGTCTTAAACTCCTGGGCTCAAGCAATCCACCTGCCTCAGCGTCCTAAAGTGCTAGGATTACAGGCGTGGGCCACTGCACCCAGCCAAAAAGACTTTTTTTTAAAGTAGAGACGAGGTCTCACCTTCTTTCCCAGGCTGGTCTTGAACTCCTGGGCGATCTTCCCTACTTGGCCTCTCAAAGTGCTGGGATTACAGGTGTGAGCCACCATGCCCGGCCCTCAATTAACTTTCTATTCTAGAACCTCCTTTTTAACTTTTTATTCTAGAACCTCCGAGGATTCAACCAATCCATTCTCCTTTTGACTTTGAGTACTTCAAAAGTCTCATCTGCTTTGCTCACATGCAGCTGATGGTCACCTGACCCTGTCCAGGACAGTGGGAAGACAGAGAGAGCACCTCTGTGGACTGGGATTTCTTAATAAAAGCTCTACACTCAGGAGGGAGGCCCCATGAAAACAAGAAACAAAACCAGGAGTCACATAGAGACATGGCTAGGGTAAAATTTTACAGAGTTGGAATAATAAAGTCGGTTGTTTGTTTTGAGACAGAGTCTCACTCTGTTGCCCAGGCTGGAGGGCAGTGGTGTGATCTTAGCTCACTACAACCTCTGCCTCCTCGGTTCAAGCGATTCTCCTGCCTCAGCCTCCTGAGTAGCTTGGATTACAGGTGGCTGCCACCACGCATGGCTAATTTTTGTATTTTTAGTGGAGACAGGGTTTCGCCCTGTTGGTCAGGCTGGTCTCGAACTCCTGACCCTGTGATCCGCCCGCCTCTGCCTCCCAAAGTGCTGGGATTACAGGCGATAAAGTCAGTTTTTTAAATGAAGATACATCTTCCACCACATACAACTAGCCTACATCAATGGCCCTCCAGGTGGCTACTGAAAAGTGGAAAGTCACAGATGTTCTATGGCAGATGTTTTCTGAGCAGCCTGGACCCCTGTCAGTTCCCCCAACCAACCCAATACCTGGCACTTAAGACAACCAGGCCTGCAGCAAAAACTGAAAGGGAAACTAAAATAGTATGAAATGGCACTTACGATTATCATTAAAACCATTGGTCCCAGGTAAATGATGATGAAGAAAAATGCAATCATGGCCAAAGTCAGGATGCCTCTCACCCACCAGTTCTTCCATCTACGTCAGAGTAGGGGAAGGAGAAAACACCAGTTAAAAAAACCAATGCACAAACTCAAGGGACATGAATCTTTCTGAGATTTGAGGGCCCTGAGCTCAGTCCTTTCCAGATTCACCTTGACGGAAGCACCAGTCACATGCTGGCAGGAGCAGGGCCACAGTACCAATGCCTCAGCCACAACCAAACTTGGCAGAAAAATACACCTAGCTTATATCTTAAAGAAGGTATCAGGCAAAAAACAAACAAACAAAAAGCCAAGGGAAATGTAGTACCCTCTGCTTCTGTATCCACTTGGATGGTTTCTACAGCTGACTATCTGAAGAAAAAAAAAACTTTTTTTCCAGCAGCAGGATCCTACACTGTACTGCCCTGAATAATTATGGGAATAACAGTAACATTATGCAATGATAATAACAGCTACCACAAATATGCATAAGGTAATTTTATGAGGACTTTACATATATTAACTCCTTCAATCCTCAACACACTTCGCTTTTATAGACAAAGAAACAGAGGCACAGGTTGAATAGCTGGCAAACAGTAAAGCTGGGATCTGAATCCAGGGGTCTGGCTGCAAAGTCCACGCCCTTAACCACTGCACAATTCAGACTCCCAAGGGCACAGCTGGAGGCACACATAGGAACACTGAGATAATGCTTTGGGGTTTTATAAGTTGTTTTTGATCTACTCACATAGCTGTGTTAAAAGAACTAAGTTCTCAAGGGCCAAAAGTTTTAACTAGATTCACCTAGGTTAAGATGTTTCCCAGTTCTTCCTGGAGAATTTAAGGAATTGTTCACAATGGATGTGGGAGAGAGAAACTAAACTGAACTGGAAACATGGACTCCTCAGTGAAAAGCAGCCTTCCATTAATCATAAACCCAAGGCCGGTTTCCTGTGCTGTGCAGTGTCTGCTGACCTCACCCACCTCCATCCCTCCTGTCCCCTCTTCCTCTTTGGACTGCACTTCCTAGTCCAGTCTGGAGCACCCTTCCAGGGCCAGATCCTTCCAGCCTTGGTTGCCCTCCCCTCCTGGTCACTGTGCTCACTGCCACCGCTAAGCACTAGATTACACTCAATGGAGCCTGGAGCAGCGGCATGGGAGGCTGAGGCAAGGGAGCGGGCCTGTTCTGCAAGAACACGGGCTCTCTGCAGGCTCTTCCAGGGCACTTAGACATGGTGCAAAGCCCCCAACAAGCACCTGCCAGGTTACCTTGAAGACAAGTTGGAAAGCGCCCTATTGAGGACCTCCGGGGTATCATCTGCAGAGACTGGCAGGGGTGCAGATTCTGCACGGCTTTCACTGTCCGATGCAGTCTCTCCATCTACCTTTGCTTCTGACTCTGACTCCTATGTGGCAGAAATATAGAAGAGAAAAAGGTCAAAAGTGCTGAGTCGACCATTGAGAAGTCTATGCTTGTCATGAGAGATCTATGGGGAAAGACTCCAAACAGGGCCTAAGAACCTGGCACAGTCAGGTGATGGGACCGACAGGACTAGCAGCAATCCTGACACTATTGTGACATGTGCCGAGGTGGCCAGCCGCACTCTGCTGGAAGAGAGGTGTGCATCTGCACCATGTACCATCTGCTCAACTGCAGAGGACAGATCCAGAAGAGAGAACATGGCTCCTTTGTATCCAAAGAATGCAAAAGGGAGGCAGGGACCGGTTTTACCAGGAGGTTATCCCTGAGCCTGCTAGGGCAGTAAATGGCACTGACCAGGCTCTCTCAGGGGAAGCCAGGTAGTGTGAGCTATTGCCCCGGTAGACCCATTAATGTCAACATGCCCCAAGTCCACAGTGTTATTTCTGGACTTCACTAGAGCACTCTGTGAGGTCAATCACAGTCAGTGTGGACGACGAACCAGACAGCCTACTCCAGCCAATGCTTGAGCCAGGACTGGTGCACCTCAGTCCTTTCCCTGCCACCAGGCCCTGGGTGTCAAAAGACCCGAAGGAACTCACCCTGCTCCCAGCCTGGGTTAGGGAACCAGAGCCATGCCGGCAGTAAGCTCTTTACCCAAAGTATCAAGGGACGGGATATTCTGAATCCTAGGAATCATCCTACTACTCAAGTCTTTTCTTTCATAAGGGAATTTACAATAGCTGCTATGAGAAGAGGTGGAGGAGAAATTAAATCACTTAGAGTAACAACACTACTTAGTATCTGTATAGCATGCACGGTCTGAAGAGCCTTTCCCATGCCTGCAAGCTTCAGAGCAGTACTGGAAGGAAGGGAAAGGACAGAAGCCCCATTTACAAATAAGAAACAGGATCTGGGAAGTTCAACATGTGGCCCAACGTCTCATATTAACCCAGGTCCTCTGACCTCCCTGATGATTGATAAATACATGGAATTGAGCACTGTTTCACATGTTCATTGGCCATTTGGATATCTTCTTTTGTCAAGTGTTTTCCAAATTATTGGCGAGTTTTTCTCAGAGTTTTCTGCCTTCCTTTTTTTATTGATTTATAGTGGTTTATGTGCTCCAGATTTGAGTACTTTGTGTTACCAATATGTTCTCTCAGACTGCTCTAACCCCCACCTTCACCTCAGGTGAGGTTAGACATTCCAGTTATTTGCTTTCTTAACACTCAGACCTTCTCCCTCTCAGCGCTGGCCACAATGGGGACTTTCATAAATGTCTCCTTGGCTGACAATAAACTCCTTAAAGACAAGAACATAACTTCTTGTTCTCATTATCCCCATGCGTGGCACACAGCAAGACACTTACTAATGGATGGAAGGAGAAGAGAGGAATTAGGTCCAGGTGTGTAAAGAAAAACCCAGCTCCTGCCCTCAGGGAGACAGCTCTTTCTAAATTAGTTTACAACTGTGACAAGACAGAGGGCCTTAACTAGTGCAGATTAGCAAAACAGAAACACAAAACAGATTAGCAAAACAGAGGGCCTCGCCTAGTGCAGACTGCTGATAAAAAAGAGACAGCTGGCTTTGGTAAAGGCCTGATAAAGACGCCTCATCATTAGGATCCGAGAGGAAGAGCCACAGCTTCTGACAACAGTGACTGCTCCCTACTCTGCCACAGCCGAGCCAGGTGGCTCTGGATAAGTCATCCAAGTGCCTCTATACTTTGGCGTCTTCACCTCATAAAAGGGGCCCAGTAAGGTAAGGACCCTCCTTCCAGTGGGGATTCCTTGAAGAGGTATAACCGAACTCTCACTCGGAGCTGTGTCCCAGTACACCACTCCAGAGGTTCTGAAACACAGTAAGGTCTCCAGAGTCGCCCCTCTCCAGGGAGACTAAATGAAGACGAAGAATTCAGAACAGCTGTCCAGTCTTTATTTCAACATTGACACCCACACACCATCGGCAACCACCAGTTGCCAGTAATATTACGGTAATCATTATGAGTTACAAGGTAATGATGCTGCCTGATTATCTGGCTCTCACCTCTAAAATCTCGGGGCTTCAAAATGCTAGCACCTGGACCCCACCGAGACTCCCACAGATGCATTCCAAGAGCCTCTAGAAGCTGCAGGGACTGTGCTCCAGCACAGCAGGCGAGAGGGCACTCACACACAGAAAGCTCCGCACAAGGTTATTTTTAACTTATCCATCCTGTTGTCAAGGAGACTCACAAAGGCTGCTAGTTCCCCAGGCAGGGAAGGACAGGAACGGAACCCAGGCAGCGTCCTGTGAGGGAGGAGCAGGCAGCTGCAGCTCCGTGCTAAGAGCTTCTCTGGATTTCCCGTTAGCCCAGCACTGCATCCTGCAACACTGTCAGACCTGACTCCTCTCCTTCCTTGTAGGAAGGGGTGAAGTGAAGAGGGGTATCCGGAAGCAGGGAGTAGTAAAAGGAGATAGAGAACTGTTACAAAGATACCGCAACTATTGTTACCAAGAACTCAGAGGGACCGATCTGAACAACTAAGAAATGAAGTAATCACCTGAACAAACAAGGCTGAAAGAGATTCACTTTCTAGGTTTCCCCTGCCTTTAAGTGAGTAACTCCAGGTTCCCTGGGCCTCACCTGGGCCTGCTAAGGAAGCATCCTCTGAGCAGGAGACCAACACAGACCACGCTCTCCCAAAAGCTGAGATAGAGCCGAACATGTGCCAAGGGCAAATCCCTGTGAGGGGGGAAACGGCACAGCCTGGGGAAGACACACAGGAGGAGGGGGGGACAGGTCAGCCAGCCACCCAGCTCCTGATGTCCTGTGGATGCCAAAGGGAACAGAAACGAGAGAACGTGGAGGTCTGCAGTCTTCTGGCTCCTCCCCACCCCGTGGACAAAGGCATTCTGCTTGGGGAAACAACTGCTCACACCTGGGAAAAGGAAGCTGAGTGCCAGCAGCAGCTTCCACAGAGGGTCCGGAAGGAGGCAGGGACCTGGAACCCATGCTCCTTCCCACAAGAAAGGTGGTACATTCTGAACATGTTCATCAGTTTGCTCCTCTGGGGCACAGCGAGGCGGGAAGATGTCAAGGAAAACTTTCTGCAGAATGAGGCAGCAGCCAGTCCAGGAAAGCAAGGCCCAGGGCCAGCTCTGACACTCATGATACGCAGCACAGGCCTCCATCCTCTGGTCTTCAGTGGGGAAAGGACTCCCTATCTCGGAAGGTTGTTGGGATGACCAATGTGACCTCAATGAAAGACTATGAAAACTATAAAGTACTGAATAGCAGCAGGTGCCTGCCGCACTCCCCACAATAGCCTAACCACAGCACACAGGACAGAAGCACGAGAGCCTAAAACACCCACCCCAGACAAGCTGGACACCCTTCCCAAGGAGAGCATCAGGCCTTGCTGGGGCCAACTGCTAATAAATGATCTGGGCACAGCATTTGCCTACCTTGCTTCAAGCTCTTTCACACCGGCAGCCCCGACTCAAAACTGTGTAAGTGGTGTCTGAAACACAAGGGCTAACCATTAAAGCAACAGTCCATGCTAGCAGACTCTGAAGCTGAACCATCTGCCAAAGTGTGGGAGGAAATCTTAGGACTTGTTTCTACTTACCTCATTCTTTTCTTTCCCATGTATGCTTTGTAATAGGCATTATCAGGACACATGTATATGTTCATGAATGTAAATTGGGACACATGGTAAAAACACCATATACATGTCAGACATGGCGGTGTGTCAGGGGCCAGGAGTTACCTGTCCACCACTGCACTGAGCGGTATCTGGAACATAGCAGGTGCCCCAAGATTTGCTGAACTGATGAGCTAATTAATTCTACTTGACCTATGATGGACCAAAGTGTCCAGACTACACTGAGATATGATAGCACACACTTTCCTGCTCGTGTGCCTGACTGGTGCCCCTGCAGCAGCCCTGGAAGCAGGACCAGACCAGCATCCACTCCTGCCTTGCTCCTGGTGGGAGGCGAGACCAGCATGGCAGGGAGAGGCTGCCATGCCTCTTCCGACTCATACCCACCCAGCTCCCAGGCACCCCTCCTCCTTCCTTCCCTTTCGATCCCGAGGGCCAGGAACAGAGGCCAAGTGGGGCAGACCCTCTCAGGTTCTCTCTCAACCACCGCCCATCCTCCCACAGTTCCTCAGCCACTTCCCAAGGGGGCTGTAGTGCTAGAATAAACAGGAAACAAGAGTGATGTTTTAAAGGAAGGGGGAAAGCTCCTCTGAGGGCCCACCCTTTTTGGTTTACATAGACCCTCTAGGGAAAGGCAGAAGCACTTAGGATGAGGGACACATATAGTGTCCTGTGCACTAGGGGCTCAGTAAGAGCCATTAGCATTTTTGGAGAAACTCATGCTCAGAAAGCTTCTCCACCAACTGCCCAGAAGCTTCCATACACACAGCACTGACCCGAAGATCAGAACAGAGCAGAAGCAAGAGAAGGCAGTGAGGGAGGACCAGAGGGAGCAGTGGGCGGGAGGGGATGTTCCTGCCTCAGCCTCCCAAGTAGCTAGGATTACACGTGTCCGCCACCACGCCTGGATAATTTTTATATTTTTAGCAGAGATGAGGGTTCGCCACATTGGCCAGGCTGGTCTTAAACTCCTCACCTCAGGAGGAAGGAAATTTCATTAAAAGGCGGAGTTCAAGGTACTGGTGGGTTATACCTCCAACAACTCTGCCTTTCCCACTGACACTGCATTCAAATTCACAAGTTTCACTGACTAACTCCATAACTTACACAACTTTTTGCATTGCTTTATATACAAATTATCAACTTTCTCCTGGAGGAAAGTCATTAGTCTAAGCCTAACCTTTCTGCTGAATACTATGGCCTCCATCTTCTAGATCAAGCCCTGTGGCCAGTTGCCAGGGAGGGCAACACCCCACTCACACAGACAGGATCCTAGGAGAGAAATTACCAGAGATGGGTCTATCCTTAATAAGCATCCTTAATAAGTGTCAGGGACTTAGGTGGCCATCTCAATGAAAAAGCCAAGTAGCCTTTCATCTGAGTTCCTACTGAAAAAAATATATACATATATATGTGTGAGAGTATGCATCTGTGTGTGTGTATTGTTAGGAATAACAAAGAAATACTTTAGCCCTAATACTAACTCCATTTGGCAAGTTCAATTGTCAGAACAAAACACCAAGCAGAAGGAGGACCCCACTCTGAATGAATTTACAATCATCCCCAGCATGGCCATACCCTGTCCTTCAAAAGCCTCATAGCAATAATGGGATCCAAAGCTACCCAGATGGACAGCTTCACTTCTGGCATCTCTAACAGGTTAACTGCACTCAGAGAAAGGACAAGAAAATACATGAATGTGGCAGATACAGCTTCTTAAAACCTAACTCTGGCTGTGAGCCATTTTGCCTCCAGATAAAGCTATTTACAAAGGACCACAGGGGACTTGGTAGAGGACACAC
Source organism: Papio anubis (assembly GCF_008728515.1). Taxonomy (NCBI): domain Eukaryota; kingdom Metazoa; phylum Chordata; class Mammalia; order Primates; family Cercopithecidae; genus Papio; species Papio anubis. The sequence goes on from NC_044991.1 coordinate 53,311,585, forward strand.
CACTGGTGGCAAAGGACAACTGTCCCCAGGACAGTCACACTCGGAGCCAGCCATGTGCTTGCCATGCCCTCTCTTCCTACCTCCTCAGAGACTCACTCCATTGCCCTCCCCATCTTCTCACCTCTCTCCCTCACTACAGCCCTACTTACAACCATCTAGGCAGGCTCAACAAACAACTTTTGACAGCTCATCCAACCAATACACTTTTTTCCCCACTTCATGGGTAAACCTCTGGGAAGAGCTGTCGACATTTCATGTCCCCTCCCTGGCTGTGCATCATTCCTCAAACCACAACAACCCAACTTCAGCCCCACCTGTTCCAATGAAGCAGCTCTTCCAGGTCAACAAGGACCTTGTCACAAAACCCACCAGGTACTCAGTCCTCACCTCGTTCAATCCCTCAGCAGCTTTTAATGCTATTATTGAAAAACACTCTTCCTCTGGCTTCCAAGCAGCACCTCCCCCTAGGTTTCCACCTGCCTCTCTGGCCAGGCATCTTTAGCTGGCCTTCTCCTTAGGAACTGCCTCTTCCTCGGCCTGTCCCTTCATTTGAGGGTTCCTTGGGGTTGGTCCTAAGCTCTCTTATTATTCTGCTGCCTCCCACTCTCCCTGAGTTTTCCCATTCATTCTCATGCTCCCTGCTGTCTCTTCTTGAGCTACAGACCCTAACTCTAAATGCCGAATAGATGTCTCCACAGACACCTAAAACTCAACATGTGTCCAAAACCAAGCTCATCATCTCTTCCCACAAACGTCTTCCTTCTACTAGGTGACCTATCTTAGCAAATGGTACCCTTTACCCTGAATTCTCAAGAGAACAAGGTGGCCATCACCCTTAGTGGCTCCTTCCTCAGCTTGTAGATCTCCAAAACAGCTGTCAGCTGCATCCACTCATTATGCCACCCGTCATTCCCGTAATTCAAGCCAACATCATCCCTCCTCTGAGTAACTGCAACAGCCTAACTGGCTACCTCACCTTCAGCCTAGAGTCCATTCCCACCTACACTTTCGCCACTGCAGCACAAGGATCTTCCCAGAAATTCTGATTGTGTCACTCTCCATCCTGAACCCCTCCCACAGCTCCCCAGTACCTAGATAACAGCTCTTTAAAATGGCGTACAAGCCCCTTGGGATCAGGGTCTTATCTACTCATCCAGCCTTATCTCTCATAGCCATTCTGAACTAGAGTCAGTTTCTAGAACAGGTTGTACTTTCTCACCTTTAGGATTTTTGCTACTGTGTTCCTATCTAAAACAGTCTGCAAACCACCCTCTACTGAAACCCACTTCTCTTCCGGCAAATTTTCATTGATCCTTTAAGAGTTCCCTTTCTCTCCAAATCTTCCCCAGCTGCCTGTGTGTTCCAGCGGCCCCTGTCCTTCCTTAGGAGTGCTCCCCACCATGGTTCATGCCTGTAATCCCAAAACCTTGAGAGGCCAAAGTGGGAGGATCACCTGAAGTCTAGGAGGTTGAGGCTGCAGTGAGACCTGATCACGCCACTGCATTCCAGCCTAGACGACAGAGCAAGACCCTGTCTCAAAACCAAAAAACAAAAAAGGACTGCTTCCCACACGGCACAGTCTCCACCTCAAGACCATCATCTCTCTGGGGGAGCCATGTGGATATCCTCACCACTGTACCCCCAGCACCTGGCCTGGCACCTAGAACCACATCTGCATAGGCAGCCACAGTCAATTATGTTGAGAGAATCCAGGGTTTGCTACAGTGGCAGGTACAGCTGGGCTACATATAGCACAGGCCAACCATTCATTTTTGCACTCAATAGCACTATAGGAGGCATTTTAGGGCTGCAGCCAGCTGTCCCACTGTTTATCTCCCCGTCTTCTTAGGCGTTTGTGGCCAAATGTATCCTAAGTGATACGGGGGTTTCCAAAAAAAGTACAGGGTCTGTATGTCTCAGAAAGGACAAGGAAAGCCCGTCTGAAATCCAGTTTCTAGGAATGCAAGGCTTTCTAATTCAAATACATACAGTTGTATTGAGTCCCAACCTCTGCACAACTGCCAATCTCATACATTAAACCCATAATTTTTGTGACAAGGAATGATCAGGAATCCTTCTTTCTCCCAACACTCTCTCACACCTTGCCCATTAAAGCCTCCTTCTGGAGTAAATGCATCTGTTTACTAACAGCAAGCATATAACTATAAATGTGAAAGAGTTGCAGGAAGTACCAACCTCCATCACAAGCCATTACTTAATTCAGAACAGAGACTATCAGAGACAGGAAAACCACTCAGGTCCCCAAGAGGCTCTGCCAATGGCTCTGTTCTGATGACATCACTTGTTTTCCTATTGTCTTCCAGGGTTAGGGGAAAGACACCAAAAATCAGAAGCCCCACTGGAGTTCATTAGGTCCTCCTATTATCAGTTTCTTAGTCGGGCATCTCTCTTTAGTATTTAAAGGAAAATTAGTTTTCAGCCTTACTGGGAAAGGAAGGAATTTTTTTTTTTTTTTTTTTTTAGTTTATTAAGATAAAGCTCTTCCAAGGAGGGAATATGTCGAATACTGCCAAAAGATCTAGTAAGATGGAGAAGAAAAACATATTTGCAATCTCAAAACTGGGCTCAAGTGTGCTCCCTAGACCCCTGCCAGGAAGCAGAACCAGGACAGCTGCTGGGTTCCACATGCAACGAGCCCCTAAATCATAAATCACTATCTGGTACCTGCTTCGCTGTCACTCACTTCACAATAGTGCTTTCTACAAAGATTCCTAGACAAAATAAGTAGACATGAGAACAAATGTCCCCAGTGTCTCAAGCCCCAACCTCTCCTATTCCTGTGGGCAGGCAAGCACCCTGGGGCTGTTTACCATATTGGAACTTTATACTGTCACTTTTGTACTATTCCTGGTTTATAACCAACACTCATGGAATCCAGTACCAATTAAATAGACTCTAACTATTCAAGGGAGAAACTAGTATGTTTCTCCCTTGAAGAACATGGAATTAACAGTGTTCTCAATCCCAAATTTGTCATACTAGTTATAGAAGAAATTATGGGCTGGGTCCAGTGACTCACTCCTGTAATCCCAGCACTTCGGGAGGCCGCAGTGGGTGGATCACTTGAGGTCAGGAGTTCAAGACCAGCCTGGCCAATATGGTAAACTCCGTCTCTACTAAAAACACAAAAATTATCTGGGCGTGGTGGCAGGCACCTGTAATCCCAGCTACTTGGGAGGCTGAGGCAAGAGAATTGCCCGAACCTGGCAGGTGGAGGCTGCAGTGAGCCAAGATCGCGCCACTGCTCTCCAGCCTGGGCAACAAAGCTAGACTCTGCTTCAAAAAAAAAAAAGTAAGAAAGAAAGAAAGAAATTATGAAAGCCACAATGCTAAATAGTTTCTCTTTTTGATAAATCACTGGGGATGCCTGGGGAAAAAATTAAATTGAAAATGAGAAAGGCATTGAAGACAGACTCCTAATGGCCAATGATAGGACAATTTGAGCATTAAAATAATAAACAAAAAGTGATTTAAACACAAGTATATAAAAATTTATGAGTTCATAATGATAACTGTAAGAAATTACTGGCCAGGCGCAGTGGCTCATGCCTATAATCCCAGCACTTTGGGAGGCCAAGGCAGGCGGGATCACCTGAGGTTGGGAGTTTGAGACCAGCCTGACCAACATGAAGAAACCTCATCTCTACTAAAAATACAGAATTAACTGAGCATGGTGGCCCATGCCTGTAATCCCAGCTACTCAGTAGGCTGAAGCAGGAGAATTGCTTGAACCCAGGAGGCAGAGGTTGTGGTGAGCCGAGATTGAGCCATTGCACTCCAGCCTGGGCAACAAGAGCAAAACTCCATCTCAAAAAAGAAAACAAAACTACTTTGGCCACCTTTGAAGGGTGCTGAAACACCAAATCTTTTTTTGAAAACCAGTAATTAAAAGGAAAGAGCCTCCCTACATTGCCCAGGCTGGTCTTGAACTTCTGGCCTCAAGTAATTCTCATGCTTTGGCCTCCCAAAGTGCTGGGAGAATAAGCATCAGCCACAGCACCTGGCCATCAAATTACTTTCAAATATCCATTACCTCAGCAAAGAAAAGTCAATGTGGTCTCAGTGTGATCTCCACAGGCTCTGGAGACTAAAGTCTTCAAACATAAGTAAATAAAACAACCTCCATGCTGCAAATCAGATAGACTCTCCTGCCTTCATCTTATCATATATCTTGGCAATGTCAGATCTAGTTGACCATTTCCTCCTTGAAACATTCTCCGCTCAGCTACTTCCATACCATACTTATCAGATTCTCACTCTACCTGACTGGCCGCTCTTTGTCAGTCTCCTGTGCTATTTTATCTCTATCTGACTTCAAAATGTTGAATGGGACCTGGGCTCAGTTCTGGACCTACCACACTCTCTCCCTAGGTATCATCATCCAGCCCCTTGGCTTTAATTACCAATTCCACGCCAATGACCCCAACACTTGTATCTCCAACCCCCAACTTCTCCCTCAAGCTTCAGACTCATATTTCCAACCACTTACCGACATCTCCACGAGAAAGTTTTCACAGGCATCTCAAACATAACACATCTAAACACAGCGCTTTTGACATTGTCTGTAAAACTGTTGATCCTGAAGTCTTGCCTAGTCAGTCAGTTGACAGCATGCGAGTCTATGTACCCTGCATAAGCCAGACACCTGAGAGGACTGAATATCCCTTACCCAAAATGCTTGAGACCGGAAGTGTTTTGCATTTCAGAATTCTTTTCAGAATTTGGAATATTTGCATTACACTTACTGGTTGAGCATCCCTAATCAGAAAATCCTAAATCCAAAATGCTCCAATGAGCATTTCTTTTGAGCATCACATTGGCACTCAAAAACTTTCAGATTTTGAAAATTTCAAATTTTTGATTTTGGGATGTTCAACCCTTAATTCTTATCTCCCCATCTTCCCCCAGGTACTGGACACTGCAGTTAGTTCCCTCTTAAAAATCCATTCAACTCTTTTCATGGTATACAGTAGCTCGTACAGTCTACTTATTTTTAATCCTGCCCCTCTGCCACAGTGATAGGTTCACGAACAGGCATTTACCCCAGCCTAAGGCAATGTGCACCTTGACTGTTTTGGAGTAGGCACTTGACTCAAGATGGTACAATCAGTTCAAATAGCAAAAATAGCTACTGGTATTTTAGGCTATATTAACACAGGCATGGTCTGATTCTAGTTAGCATTAGTCAGACTTTACCTAGAGGCTAAATATGTCCAATGGAGTGGTTAAAACAGTAAAGAGACCAAAAAGAGCAAGACGATAAAATGAATAGATGAAGAAACCAGAAGGGCTAAGCGTGGAGACAACCAGGAAATGAGCATACTCTACTGCAGTACTGAAAAGGAGAAACTGGTTTTATGTCCCTAACAAGGAAAAATTATTAGGTAAATGACGGTAAATCAATTTTCTGTGCAGCTATTAACAAGACAACTATAAACACCGTGCAGCAACATGAAAAAGGCAGAATATAAAACTATGTCTATACTGGGCTATACTACATACACAAAGTATGAAAACAATTGATGTATGTGTCAGTTATCAATGGATTGCCTCTCAAAGTATGTGTCAGTTATAAATTGACTAAATCCTTGGTGACTCTGCTGGGCTTGGATCAATCCCTTTCAGGTCCACTGCTACCTCCAGGTTTTGTCAGTATAGAACTTTCTGCAATAATGGAAATGTTCTCTCTGTACTGTCCAATATAAGAGCCACAGCTGCGTATGGCTATTAAACAATTAAAATGTGGCTAGTGTGACTAAGGAAGTGAATTTATGTATTTATTTTTAATTAAATTTAAACTGCCACACACTTCACATCCACTAGAGTGGCTATTTTCAAAAAAGAAAAACTAAAATAACAAGTATTGGTGAAGATGTGAAAAAACTGAAACCTTTGTGCACTGTTGGTCAGAATGTAAAATAATGCAGCTGCTATAGTAAACAGTCTGGCAGTTCCTCAAAAAATCAAACACAGAATTACCACATGACTCAGCAATTCCACCTCTGGGTATACACCCAAAAGAACTGAGGGCAGGGACTCAAAGAGATATTTGTACACCCATATTCACAGCAGCCTTATTCACAATAAACAAAAATGTAGAGGCAATCCGAGTATCCATCAACAAAGGAATGAACAAAATGTAGTATACATACACAGTGGCAATTATTCAGCCTAAAAAAGGAAGGAAATTCTCACACATGCTACCACATGGATGAACCTTGAGGACATTGTGCTAAGCGAAATAAGCCAGACACAAAAGGACAAATATATGATTCCACTTACATGAGGTACCTAGAGTAGTCAAATTCATAGAGACAGAAAATAGAATGGTGGTTGTCAGGGGCTGGGGGAGTGAGAGGGGAGAGTTGCTTAATAGGTACAGAGTTTCATTTGGGGAAGATGAAAATATTCTGGAATGTTTGTTCTGGTGACAGTTGCAAAACAACGTGAATCTAATCAATGCCATAGAACCATATGCTTGAAAATGGTTAAAATTATCAATTTTATGTTATATATAATATTTAGCCACAGTAAGAAAAGGTTTAATTGGCCACATGTGGCCAGTGGCTACCATACTGGACAGTGCAGACAGTCTAACAGCTGTATCTACCCCAACCTGCAACCAGGGAGAAAACTGCTAAGGTTCCCCAAAGCTCTGATTCCCCTACTACTGTGAGGAGGGGGCTAGAACCCCCAATACCACCTCAGCAACCTACAACTTCTAGTCCTCAATAGCCAGGTGAACAGGATTCTGAACAAGGTTCAATCAGTCAAGGACAGACCTATCCCTTCAGCAAGCATATGAAGCGTTAAGTAGTTGCAGGGCTAAGAAAAGACCTGAGCAAAGCCATCCTCAGCAGAGATTCCAGCTCTCCCCTGCCTTTCTTTTAAATTTAATTCAGTGGCCAGTTACTACTCTGCCTTTTAACAGAAGCAGCAACAGATATAACAGTTGTGATTCTCGCAGCATCAAATGGCAGTGGCACAAACAGCTCAGCTTCATCATCATCGGCATATGGGCAGCCGGTCAAAAAGTAAAATGAAGAGAGGCATGCCAACCACTCCAGTATTCTGAATCTTGCATTACTTTTCCCTCTTTTTAAAAAACATAAGGGCACTGAATCACAACAATTCTGAGTTTTTACTTCATTTTTTAAAATGTGTCAGTAATTTATAATGCTAAGGTGTACACACTTTACACAGATGCCCAACCCCATTATTTTTTAAGTAAAAACAGGGGAATTATTTAACAAACCAGGGTTGGTTTGCTTTTTAACCACACATAATATATATGGAAATGACCTGAAAATTACTAGAAACATCTTTCAAAAGAACACAGCTTGGTATATACTTAGTAGAAAAGGTTTGTGAATAGTGTAACAAATACAATTTTTACCAATTTGTTATGGGGAAAAGATGAACAAAACAAAGCTGGTTACCATCTGCACAGGCATTATTATTCCTTTGACATCTTGCTAATAGTCTTTTAATGAAGATCAAAACACCTAAAATTTTCTTCTGATGCTTTACAAAGATTCCTTACACTTGTTTACATGCACATCATCCAAAAAAAAGGAAAAAAAAACTGTAATATACTTTTAAATTACTGAACTATAAAATTTTAACATAATTTCATCTTCAAATGAATTTATCAAGACCATTGAGTCATTCTTTGATGCTTCTCTGTTTTACATTTTCTGACATAAAATTTCAATCTGATTTTCAGAGCAGCTTGCTTACCCTTCTGTTCCACTGCAAAGACACACGGGTTAAAGCAAGGTTTTCCTGACATCAAGTGCCTCCCCCTCACCGGTGCTGAAATAACAGCGTGAATGAGTCTCAGTTCATCTTCACTGCCAGATTTAAATTTTGTTTGGAGAACCCCTAACATATCAGCAGAGAACACAGTTTGCAAATCACTGCAAAACACCACCTTACATCTCTGACAAATGAGTCATTACTACTCGAGGATGCACCTTGTGAGATACAACGATCACCCAGTATCAAATTCCTACTGTGTCCCCAAACCACCAGCTGCTCAGAAACTGGCTGTGTTCTCATTCTGTCACTCCAACCAGAAATTGGGGTACATACTGGTGGCTCTGTTTGTACATATCAAACCAAGATTCACAAGCTTTACTGTTAATAGAAAAGTCTACTTATAGTCTTATATCCTGAAAATATGTCATTTGATGACTTGGAGACCAGAGTCAAACAGATTCCATTATAATCTGGAAACAGCTGAAAAATCGTGGTGAGATTTTACAGGGTTTTTTTAAAAATGATGACCTAGGCCGGGCGCAGTGGCTTACGACTGTAATCCCAGCACTTTGGGAGGCCGAGGCAGGTAGATCATTTGAGGTCAGGAGCTCAAATCCAACCTGGGCAACATGGTGAAACCCCATCTCTACTAAAATACAAAAAATTAGCTGGGCATGGCCGGGCGCGGTGGCTCACGCCTGTAATCCCAGCACTTTGGGAGGCCGAGGTGGGCGGATCACAAGGTCAGGAGATCGAGACCATGGTGAAACCCCGTCTCTACTAAAAATACAAAAAATTAGCCGGGCGCGGTGGCAGGTGCCTGTAGTCCCAGCTACTTGGGAGGCTGAGGCAGGAGAATGGCAGGAACCCGGGAGGCGGAGCTTGCAGTGAGCCGAGATCGCGCCACTGCACTCCAGCCAGGGGGACAGAGCAAGACTCCGTCTCAAAAAAAAAAAAAAAAAAAAAAATTAACTGGGCATGGTGGCAGGTGCCTGTAATCCCAGCTACTCGGGAGGCTGAGGCAGGAGAATCACTTGATCTCGAGAGGCAGAGGTTGCAATGAGTCGAGATCGTGCCATTGTACTCCAGCCTGGGCAACAGGAGCAAAACTCTGTCTCAAAAAAAAAAAAATGACCTAAAGCAGAAGCCAATTTTTTGGCTTCCCTGGGCCACATTGGAAGAAGAACAATTGTCTTGGGCCACATATAAAATACACTAACACTAACGATAGCTGATAAGCTCAAACAAACCAAAAAAACCCAAAAAACTCATGTTTTAAGAATGTTTACAAATTTGTGTTGGATTGTGGGTCGGAAAAATGTGAACTAAAGGACCTAAAATGATAATGTCAGTAACAAGCTCCTTCAGAAAGAAGTGGAATAAATGCCTGCCATCTATCCCAATCTGAAATCTTGGCCTACTGTGGTCTGAATATTTATGTCTCCCCAAAATTCATACACTGAAATTCTAACCCCCAACTCAATGTATTAGAAGATGGGGCTATTGGAAGGTGATTGGGTCATGAGGCTGAACCCCTCATTAATGGGATTAGCACCCTTATAAAAGAGGTCCCAGAGCAATCCTTCTTCCACCACATGAGGACTCAGTGAGAAGCCATGGATGAATCAGAAAGCAGCTCTTTACCAGACACAATCTGCTGGCACCGTAATCTTGGACTTCCCAGACCCCAGAACAATGAGAAACAAACTTCTGTTGTTTATAAGCTTCCCAGTTCATGGTGTTTCATAATAGTAGCCCAAACAGACTGACACATGGCCTGTCTTTCCCCGCCCAGGCCCCAGATCCCACATCTTCCAGTGCTCTCCCACACCAATCAACTCCTCCTCTCTCTACCTCTACCATATGATCTTTTCTCTCAGATTTTTTTCCACTCTTCAGATGTTTGTCCTAAAACCATTTTCCTTTCAACTCCATTCGGCCTGGAGTCACCAATTCACTTCTCCTCCTCTTTACTTCCAAACTCTTTTACAAAGTCTGCATCTACCATATGTTCTCAAACTTCCTGAGTCTGGCTTCAGCCTACACTGTTTCAGAAAACCATTTCCTGAAAGATTAGCTCCTGACTGTCAAGCCCCACACACTGTTCTCCAGCATCCTCACAGCTATCTCAGCAGCATCCAACCAATTCTTGTTTTGCGCACCACCATCCCCTTCCCACCCAGATCCCTGGTGTCCTGGACATTTAGTGTCTTACTATCCAGCTTCGTTCCACTCTGTGCAGTAACGGTTCCTTTATTTTGCTTTTGAGTACTCCTCCCACCCCCTACTTCAAGTGTAGGCACATAATTTAGACCTGACTCATCAGAGCACTGTGCTCCCTTGACCACAGTGACCAGGTCAAAGATGACAAGAACACATAACAGTGATTTCCTGTGCTTCTGAAGCCACCAGGAGGAAGGCATGACCTTTCCCATGGGACTCTCACCTGCTGGCCGACATCTTGCTACATCTAGCTACTATCATTTAAAACCCAAAAATGAAGCCAACATGAGGGGGAGCCAAGAGATGGAGGGAGACCAAAGCTTGGTGATATTTGAGAACCTGGATTAAACCAGGCCTGAAGCTAGAATTACCTTAGTCTTCTAAGTTACATGAGCCAATGGATTCCTTTTTTTCTTTTTAGTCAATTTGAGTGGCTGCCTGCATTTACAATTAATCACATCTGAATCCTCTCCAATGACATCTTCTCTGTTCTTCCTCCCCACACTTTCTAAATGCCAGTAGCTCCCCCAGGCTATATCTCCACACTGCCCCTTAGTGAGCTGACCCTGCCATTCAGCCTCTCTTCTGTGGACCAGCTCCCATAACACGAGTTATGTCCTCTCCTCCAAGCTCCAGTGCAACCTTTCAACCTGTCAACAAGATACCTCCAACTCAGTGGGTTCAAAAACAACCACCATATTTCCCACCCACACTAGTTCATCCTTCTGCTTTCCTTCAAGACCCTAATCTCCCTGAAATGTGCCCCATGGAAAAGACTGTCCACATCACTGTTGCCAAATCCCCTGCCCTATACACCTCCTCAGTTCTCACACTATGCAGACCCTTTCATTTAGGGTCTTTCCCATTCTCACAGCTAGCACCCTTGCTGAAGCCTGCAGATCAACCCTTCACTACTACGCTGGCCTCCTAATTGGCATCTCCACAAATTCCTCCCTTCTCTCATTTATTCTCCACACACGACCATATTAATCTTCAAAAAGCACAGCTCTGATTACACCCCTCCTCCATTCATTTTTGCCTAGTGAATTAGACAAACTGTTCCCACTCAAGGTCCTTCACAATCCATCCCAGTCCATCCCCCACACCACCTGCTCCAGCCAAGCAAAACTGCTGCTCCCTGTTCCTGATTACATCCCACCCTTCCCTCCTCTCCCCCTTTACTCTCAATCTTTTCTCCTCCCTGTTCATCCTTACAAGCCACTAAGATAAACCTCTTCTGATTGCTGTCTATGGATAGGCAGAAAACTCCCCCCAACAAAATTCACTTCCTAATCCCTGGAACCTGTGAATATTATCTTACACGGCAAGAAGAGTAAATATTACCTTACATGGCAAAAGATATGACTAAGCTAAGAGAGAAGGGATTTATCCTGGATTATCCATGTGGGCCCTAAATGTAATCATATATATCCTTATGAGAGAGGGAGGAGATTAGAAACAGAGGAGAGAGCAATGTGATGACAGAGCAGAGAGAGACATGGCTACAGCCAAGGAACGCCAACAGAAGCTAGAAGGGAGACAGCTAGATCCTCCCTAGAGGCCCCATATGATTTTTTATGAGTTATATTTACAGTAAGAGGGCACCTTCCATAATTTTAGACTTTGAGATTATAAAAAGTAGGGACTGCCTTATTCATCTTTGTTTACCTTGAGAGCTCCTTGCCTTGAACCTGTTAAAAACTCAAGGAGTAATTTTTTTTAAATGAATGAAATCCATCAACCTTTATCTACAAGGCCCGCAATATTGCCTTGCCAGCATTTGTGTGGGAAAGACAACCTTAGAGCTACAGTTACATAAACACAACTAATGACTAAAAGCACAGCATTTCAGCCCTTCCCAAAGGTTAAAATGACTTGGGGTGGGGGAGTGCCTCCAAGGAACGACCATAAAATGGAGCGTGGTAATAAATGAGCTGCATTTCCCCCAGCAGCAAAGGTCCTCCCAGGGATAATGGCTAAGTAGGCAGAGTAAAAACTTTTAGAGTCCTAAGCGGTTCAATCTTGCCCTATCTTGCCCTACGGAATGTGTAGGTCTATAGATGTTTTCATTCATTTCCCTTGAATAACGGGAAACGCTCTAAGCAGAGTCGCAACAAACCAGCTGAGTCCAATGGCTCATGCCTGTAATCCCAGCACTATGGGAGGCCAAGGCAGGCGGATTGCTTGAGCTCAGAAGTTTGAGACCAGCCTGGGTAACATGGTGAAACCACATCTCTACTAAAAATACAAAAATTAAATGAGTGTAGTGGCACGCACCTATAGTCCCAGCTACTCGGGAGGCTGAGGTGGGAGGATCTCTTGAGCTCGGCAGGTGGAAGCCGCAGTGAGCCAAGATCGCACTACTGCAGTCCAACCTGGGCAACAAACTAAGACCTTGTCTCATTAAAAAACAAAAACAAAAGACATCTGTCCTTTGTGCCAACTGGACAGCACACTGGAAAGCTCCTTCAGATACTGGCACTTCAAAAGGCTATATCCTATTAAGAAACACCTGCTTTATTCTTCTAACATCACTACCACCTGAAATGACTGCACATTTGTCTGTCTCCTCCACTCGGACAAATGCTCAGAGTGGAAGAGACTTTGTTTATTCACTGCTATATCCCCATGGCCTACAACACAGCCTAGGACATACCCTGACAGTGTTTCCAAGCTGCCTCTCTCCCAGAGAACTACCAAGGGTGGTGAACCCAGAAGGTCAAGGCTCTTAGAATGAAAGCCTCAGCTGTGAACTACCAAAGCCAGAGAACACCTCACAGCCCAAGAGAGCCTCGAGGCTCGGCAGCTGGGGAAAAAGTTTCTGGGTATGGGCTATGGGACTTCTACGCCCAGAGGTGCTGGCTGGGAGCAACGATCTCACAATCAGACAAGCTTGCAGATGACAGGACAGCTTAGCACTCAGGCCCTCCACGTAGGTATTCTGGAGCCTGAGGGAGACATGAGGTGGGAACGGGGTGGAAAGAAATCTCTCTATAGGCAAAGTCTACAGGCAAGGAAGGAACTGCAGGTCAGCACAGTGAGGGTGGGGAGCTGTGCACAGTCATCATTTGTCATACCCGCATGCCACCTGAAGAGCTTCATCCTATTAGGGGGAGGCCATGAAAGTTTCCAAGCCACAAACCTCCAAAGCAAAAGCAAATGCCTCCGACTCAGTCACAAAAACACAAACCAAAAACATTCTCAGTACTTAAGAATGGTAAGATCAGGAACTCACTAAAGCTACATTAATAATGAATATCAATCTTGTAAATACATTAAGGGAGAGTGATAAACAAGACATAAAACAAAAAGGGCTGCAACTGTCTTTCCAAAGCAAGTCACTCCTCATCTCAGGGAGAAGAGTAGCTCAAATGCATGGGAAAAAGGGGAAACAGTACAAGCTGTAAGATCTTGGGAGAAATCTGACCACTGGGTCTTACCTTTTTCATCCATAAAAAGGAATTCCTATCTTAAGAGTTATTGGGAAAATAAAACAAAGTTGTGTTTTTCAAACTATAGGTTGAGACCTACTGGGTCTTGAAATCAATTCAGTGGGTCACAACTAGCAAAATATAAAATAAGATATGGAACCAGAAGTCAGGCTAGTGGCTCCCCTGAGTGGGGGCAGTGACTAGGAGACATCATGAGAGATGCTTCCCAGGGACTGGTGCCATTTTGTTTTATCTTGGTTGCAGGGATGTGCTTACTTTATGAAAAGTCATTGTAAAAATATGATATGTACACACTCTATATGTATGTTATACTTTAATAAAAAGTGTACATAAAAAGTATAAGATAGACTCAAACAGAAAAGAAAACTTCTGAATATATCACAAATAGTAAGTACTGCTTCTCGAAACTTTTGTATCCAAGTGATACATGCCTGCAAGGTGGTATTGGGACACACTGTAAGTTTACTTACTCCTGCGGATCAAGGTTCAAAACAAGCCCCAAAGGCCCCAAGATAATCCAGATAAAATATTGTGAACTACACTACACAAAAGCTGGCTATCACTGTGGGACAAAACAGGAGGGAAAGGAGACATAGTATGGCTGACCTTTTACAGATGAGAACCTAAAACACAAAGCCATAATGCCTGTGTGGTACAAATGCATTCTAAATGGCATGCTTTTCCAGTCACTCCACTTATATTTTGAGAGCTATCCACACCAAGGTGTCCTCATTTAAAAGCCTTCTTCTTTTCCTCCATAATCCTCAAGAGGAGGAAGAAAACCAATCAGTAAAGCAAAGTTTTTGTCTAGAGACTAATTCGTGTGTGTGTGTGTGTGTGTGTGTGTGTGAGAGAGAAAGAGAGATGGAGTCTCACTTTGTCACCCAGGCTGGAGTACAATGGCGCGATCTCGGCTCACTGCAACCTCTGCCTCCCGAGTTCATGTAATTCTCCTACCTCAGCCTCCCAAGTAGCTGGGACTACAGGTGTGTGCCACCATGCCTGGCTAATTTTCTGTATTTTTAGTAGAGACGGGGTTTCACCCTGTTGGCCAGGCTGGTCTTGAACTCCTGATCTCAAGTGATCCACCCGCCTCGGCCCCGCAAAGTGCTGGAATTACAGGCATGAGCCACTGTGCCTGGCCTGCCTGGAGACTAATTCTTATGCCAGTTCAAAGAGTTTCCAAACTAAAGATGAAACAAAAGTACACCAAGATAAACAGGAAATGCTGTCTTTGAAACAAAAACCATAGGACACTAGCAATAAAAAGGCTGCAATCTCGGCCAAAAAAAGGAATCCTTAAAGTTATCAAATACAAGGTGGGATTCTTTAGAGATGAAAGTTTAACAGGAAAGAGCTGCAGTTCAGTGCTCTCATCATTCCCCTACTCCTAGTTTATCAGCACGAGGAAAAAAAAACTTGAAAATACACTTATATCAATGTCACCAATTACGAATATTTTAAAAGATCATTGCTTGTTTTTTGTTGTTATTGTTGTTGTTATTTGTTTTTTTAAAAAAGACATGGAGTCTAGGCCAGGCATGGTGGCTCATGCCCATAATCCCAGCACTTTGGGAGGTGCAGACAGAAGGACTTGCTTGAGGCCAGGAGTTCAAGACCAACCTGGGCAACACAGCAAGACCCCACTTCTACAAAAATTTTATTTATTTATTTATTTTTAAGAGATGGGATCCTGCTATGTTACCAAGCTGGACTCGAACTCCTGGGCTCAAGCAATCCTCCAACTTCAGCCTCCCAAATAGCTGAGACTACAGGTACATACCACCTTGCCCACTGATCACTGCACTTTAAATCTTAGTTTTAACTCTAAATTAAATGTAGTAAATCAAGTAAATGTAATTTAGTACATCTTAGTAAACATTAAATTTTATCTACTAACCTACACAGGAATGGTAATTTATGTTGTGCATTTAATTTTTATCAAATTTGGTTTTTATTTGATATTCGCTAATGTGTCCAAACTTGGTGCACTTTCGTCAGTTTTACTTTTTTAGTTTTATAAATTCTAAGTACTTTTTAATGAAATATTGGGACTAGCTGGGTACGGGGGCTCACGCCTGTAATCCCAGCACTTTGGGAGGCTGAGGCGGGCGGATCACGAGGTCAGGAGGCAGAGACCATCCTGGCTAACACGGCGAAACCCCATCTCTACTAAAAAATACAAAAAAATTAGCCAGCGTGGTGGCGGGCGCCTGTAGTTCCAGCTACTCGGGAGGCTGAGGCAGGAGAATGGCGTGAATCCACGAGGCGGAGCTTGCAGTGAGCCGAGATCGCGCCACTGCACTCTAGCCTGGGCAACAGAGCAACACTCTGTCTCAAAAAAATAAATAAATAATAAAAATAAAAGAAATATTGGGACTGATACTAAGTATATCATATGTTAATGTAGCATTAACACTGTCAACTTGTTAAGGTGGTGCTTCAACACTAAAAATAAACACTAACATGGCAATATTTTATTTTGCTGCACAACAAATTCCTGCTGAAACCAGAGGCCTGGTTCTCATTGCCCAGGCAGCTGCTAATCTTCAAAGCTGATTTAGTACCAACTCAACCTCCTGACAACCATATATGCTTGGAACAGCCAGGTCTGACCAGCAAGGAGTTCATGACCAAGTCAGAAGGTGGCTCAGCATGTGATCTCTGGCTACTTTGTTCCCCTGATAGTTTTGCCCTTCTGCCAGGAACCCCTATGATGAATCAACATGCCTTTACTGAATCACGTGGGAGCTACAGAAGTCTAAGACAAATAACCTGACCCCAGAGACCATCTGCTGAGGAGACAGCATCTAATGAGGGTTTGGACAGTCAATTTCCAAAGAAGCCTGGAGAGGAGACAGAGATGAGGAAATGGGGTGGGAGTGTCAGGAGAGCTCCACAGCAGAGGCTGGGGCTACAGCTGAGTTGGGCCTCGGGATGAGGGCACTGTGCCACACAGGCCTGGCACTGCTCCAGGGTGCCCTTGCTTTTGGCCTGCAGGCCCCATGGAACCCAGCGGCCCCTGTCACCTCCTATTCTCTCTGAGACTGGGTACAAAGTAAGGCAAGGGCTGCCCCACTCCTTATGGCCCTGCTGGCTGACCCTGAGAAACTTCCAAGTCTTCCCTGTGTTAGGGGCTCTTTGGCCAACCTGTGGGAGAAAAATGGCTGGCGGAAACCAGGAAGCTGGGAAGGCAGAATCGTAATGCAAAGAACATGGAACTGAGATTCAGCACACCTGGGTTCAAACTCCAACATGTCAAGTTACTGAACTGCAGGTCTGTTTGCTCATCCTGGTAAAATAAGGGCCAATGCTTCTGATAATCCAGTGAGCCCGTTTCTAGAAATGGACACAGGAGGACAGCTGGTTACTGCATGGTCAGCCCTGCTGAGCAGCCAGCCAAGCCAACACAAAGTTACACTGCCCCAAACCCTCCTCAGTTATCACAGTTGCAGCACTTTGAAAAATGGATCATTTTTTAAAATCCTTTAAGAAAGTGTCACATTTTAGATCTCTACTTCACACCCCATTAAAAGATATTCCAGATGGATGAAAGATTTCAATGTCAAAAGCAAACTATAAAAATACTAGGAGGGCCAGGCACGGTGGCTCACACCTGTAATCCTAGCACTTTGGGAGGCCAATGTGGGTGGATCGACTAAGGTCAGGAGTTCGAGAAGAGCCTGGCCAACATGAGAAACCCCATCTCTACTAAAAATATAAAAATTAGCCAGGCATGGTGGGGGGCACCTGTAATCCCAGCTACTCGGGAGGCTGAGGCAGGAGAATCACTTGAACCCAGGGGGCAGAGGTTGCAGTGAGTCAACATCGTGCCACTTCATTCCAGCCTGGGTGGAACAGCAACACTCCATCTCAAACAAACCAAAAACACTAGGAGAAGTCTGTGCACACTGGCTCACACCTGTAATCCCAGCACTTTGCCAGGTTGAGGTAGGAGGATCACTTGAACCCAGGAGTTCAAGACCAGCCTAAGCAACATAGTGAGACCCTATTTCTAAAAATAAACTAAAAGAACATATAAGTTAAGTACCCATATGGTGGGGGAAGCAAGGAGAGGAGGACTAAGGCCCTTCTAAGCATGTCATCACAAGCAGAAACACAGGAAGACTGGCAGGTTTAGCAAAAATAATTTAACACTTCAAATGGAACAACACTAAAAATGACAAATTGAGAAAAATCTGCAGCATGTAACAAAGGATCCAACTTCTTTAACTATTTAAATAACTTACAAGTCAATAAGAAAAATGTGAACATGCCAATAGGAAAATTAGCAAAAAAGAAAAGTCATTTACCAAATATAAATAGCATGTATATTTGAATACTCAATCTCACTAATAATCCATGATATAAAAAATAAAATAGCCATGAGAAACAATTTTCCTCACATCAGGTTGATGGGCCAGGATTGAGAAAACTAGTATACTATACTCAAATAGTACTCATGGAAATGGAAATTAGCACCATTTTATAGGATCGCTTGAGCCCAGGAGGTCAGGGCTGTAGTGAGCCATGATCGTGCCACTGCACTCCAGCTTGGGTGACCAGAGCAAGACCTGGGCAAAAGAGTAACACTCCATCTCAAACAAACAAACAAACAAACAACACTAGGAGAAGTCTGTGCACACTGGCTCACACCTGTAATCCCAGCACTTTACAAGGTCAAGGTAGGAGAAGCACTTGAACCCAGGAGTTCGAGACCAGCCAGAAAAAAAAAAAAAAAAAAAAAAACAACAACCCAGAAAAAGAAAAAAAAAGAAAAGTCCCCAGAAGAGACTGGTATCTCTGAAGAAACAGTTCTTGGTAAATTTTCAAAACGGTTACTCCTTAGTGGTACGTTTTCAACAGAGAGGTCACTGCGTACATATTGAAAAAAATCTCTGTACAAATAGTTCTGTTGAACAATAGGAGATAGAAACAGCAACTGTTCAAGAGAAAATTGGGTGTTTGGCTGACATCCCTGTGAGAAAACAAAGCTCAGGTGGCTTTTACGCTCCCAAAAAATCACAAGAGGGGACAGATATTGACCCAACCACAGTGCAGATAGCATTGTAGGGGGAGATTCTACTCAAAGTGCCAAAAGATCAGCAATGAGGAAGGATTGCAGGGCATCTACATGCCACCTTCACACTGGAAGCAGATTTGTGGGACACCATAAACCTACAGTTGAAGGAACTAAAGACTCATTTTTTATGCCATCAGAGTTAAGCCCATGGAAAAAAACTGGCCAGAAGCAATCAGACATCTGGCCAGCCTGCCAGTCTCCATGAGCCTCAGTTTCCACATGTAACAAAACAGATGGCCTAGACCTACTTCTTAACCTTATCCTTTCATATTTTTGAACCAAAGATCTCTTATTTTGAAGACAGTCTACTAAACTGCATTAGTGACTGATTCATTTCCCCAGAGAGAAGTGCCCCCATAAAGCTGATAAGAGCCTAATCATGGCGTCCTCAAAAGGCCTTTTAGACAGCAGGACACCTGGGTTTCAATCTCAGCCACACTGATACCTGTGCCACCTCTAGCAAGTCATTTTGCAGCATCTAGGGAGGAGATGTTTCTGTTGTGATGGCAGGAAGGGGGGTGCAGCTGCAATAACTTGTATCCAAAGTCATCTTGTTAAAGCAGCCCCATTACTGGCTCTCTTCAACAGGTCATTTCCACACAATTTTATAAGAGCTCAAGATCATGTTAGATAACAATTACTGCTCTTAGAGGTTGCAGTGAGCCAACATCATGCCACTGCACTCCAGCCTGGGCAGCAGAGTGAGACCTTGTCTCAAAACAAAAACAAAAACAAAAACAAAACAGCAACAACAACAACAAAAAACAAGTACTGCTCTTAGAGATCAAGAGACACAAATCAGACAATGAGGGACAGAAAGCTGAAAGACTGGTTTTTCCTCTACTTTTAGAAAAGTGTGCCCCGCTGGGTGCAGTGGTGTGCTGCTATAGTCCCAGCCACTCAGGAGGCTGAAGCAAGGAGTTCAAGACCAACCGGGGCAACATGGGAAGACTCTGTCACCGAAGAAAAAAAAAAGAAAGAAAAAAGAAAAAAAAATGTGGCTAGGCAGCGTGGTTCACACCTGTAATCCTAGCACTTTGGTAGGTTATGGCGGGTAGATTACTTGAGGCCAGGAGTTCGAGACCAGCCTGGGCAACATAGGGAGACCCTGTCTCTACAAAAATAAAAAGAAAGAAGTGGGCCTGGACATACTTGAGAGCTACTGGGATGCAAGGAGTTTTCTGCAGATTAATCCCTTTATTTACCAAACATTTATGTACCAGACACCAAAAGACCTGCAAGGCCTGTGCTCTCCTGGGGTCCACTACTGATGTGCAGGCAGCTGCTTGTGACTATACTTGACCCCCTTCTTTCCTATCCCCAAGTCTACAAAACAGTCCCCCTTCCCTTTCTGCCTGGCTGTCATTGAATCAGCTCTTACCACTGCTAATGAAGACTCCCAGCAACGACAACTGGTCTTATCTAATCTCCATCCTTATAATCTCCCAGCGTCTCCTCTGTATTGCGTCTTAGATCTGTCCATTTTTAACAGGCATCTTCAGACCTTTAGGAGTTCTCAGAGACTGCTGGTTGTCTCCCAACATCCATTCTCCTTTTCTTCCACTGTAATAGAAACCTCAATGCTTAGCCAAGCACATGACCCCTCAGGAGGGACATTTCCCAGCTTCCCTTGCAGTTAGGTAAGAACATGCAAATTAGTTCTGGCCAATGAGATATGAGCAGAAATCATGCATTTTTCAGAAAGTATCCTTACAGGAAAGGAGCAGACCTCTCTCTCCTTCCTGCTTACTGAAGTATGAAGTGATGGCTGGAATTCTAGCAGCCATCCTATACTAGAGATAGAAGCCACACACTCAGGAAGGTAGAAGAGCAAGAGAGTAGAAACCTGAATCCTAGACACTGTGAAGCTGCTAGAATTCTGACCTCCAGACTTCTTTCAAGTGAGGAAAAATAAACTTCTAGCTTGTTTATTATATTTAGTTTTCAGTCATTTGCAGTTAAAAAGACATGGACTATTTTTTGGTATAAAAGTCTGAAATTTTGTTGTAATGGTTTAAAGAAACAGGTTATAAATGCATAGTGGTAGTTATTTCATAAGAGAATAGAAGCTAAAAAAATCATAAACAACAGCTTAGCAGTATCCAGAAAATAGCAAATGTATTTTATAAAGGTTTACTGCTCAAAAAAACTTAGGTCCTATCACCTGAGACGACAGCATCTTCATCTGTCATCTGGGCCACTGTGGGAAGCCCACAAGGGTGGGATAAACCATGTCTCCTTATGCTACTCGCACCCTCCCGTGGCACTTGACACTGACCTTTTCCTCCCTCTCAAAAACATTCAGGCTTTGGTAGCACTCCACACTCTCCTGACTCTTTCATTGGTTTCCTTCCCTGACTCCTCTGCTACATCACCCACCTCTAACCA
This sequence comes from Papio anubis, assembly GCF_008728515.1. Taxonomy (NCBI): domain Eukaryota; kingdom Metazoa; phylum Chordata; class Mammalia; order Primates; family Cercopithecidae; genus Papio; species Papio anubis. Next base: position 53,332,513 of record NC_044991.1, read on the forward strand.
AGCACAAGCACTTCCCAGGGTCATTGTCAGTACCTGCCTGTCTTAATGCCAAGAGCAGAAGCCCAGAATTCACAAGCATCATCAATCAAGAGGAACCATTTTTATCCTTCACCACATACACAAAACAAAACCAAAAAATGTCAACAAAAGTGTTGTAACTGCCTGCTTCTATGTTGTAATGCCGGCTCAGTTTCTCAAAATTGGATGGGCGCAGTGGCTCATGCCTGTAATCCCAACATTTGGAGAGGCCAAGGTGGGAGGATCACTTGAGCCCAGGAGTTTGAGACCAGCCTAGGCAACATAGTGAGACCCCATCTCTACAAAAATTTCTACAAAATAGCTGGGCATGGTGGCACATGCCTGTGGCTCCAAATCTTCCGTAGGCTGAGGTGGGAAGGTTGATTGAGAGTGGGAGGTCAAGGCTGCAGTAAGCCATAATTACACCACTGCACTCTAGCCTGGGCAACAGAGCGAGACTTTGTCTCAGAAAAACAAACAAACAAACAAACAAAAACAAAAAACTGCAAAAAAACAAAACATACAACTTGAAACTTCCTGCAGAAGCTAGGAGACAAAGCCCATGCTTTGGGCCCCAATATCGCAGTGAAATGAATGTCAGTAAGTACAGTAAGGAATGAAACTATGGCCTTAGAAACAGCAGGGGACAGGCATCACCAGTGGATGTGAGATTTCAGCACATTTATGGATGACATAATAGTCTGAAGAGCTAAGATGGATGAAACAAAACAGAAAATGCAGCCAAGAGTGTACTTCAGGAAGGCTCTGGAGAAAGTAGGAGTCTCTGCCCTCTGAAACCCTGGAGAAGCTCCAGACCAATATCTGGCAAATGGGATAGTGGATGAGAGAAAGAACTAGGGATTGTAACAGAAATTGAAGGTCTGTACACTGAAACAACTATGCAAGTTACAAGCTCTATTCCCAGACTCACCTGCAGAGAACGTGGCTATTCCTCCAGGCGCAAAGCTAGTATTATCTTTAAATAAACCAAATAGACCATCTGGGTTAATTTAAGCTTCCAGCGTGAATACTGAGCCCTAAAATAGAACTCTCCTAATTCCTGGATTTGGTGGGGGGATCGGGAGGTCCTTCCTCTCTACCCATTTATCCTTAAATGAGGCCTATCGGGCAAAAGACTCCATCTACACGCCCAGAGATCTTAGTCCAACTTCCACTCAGGAGAGAGGTGAGCCAAGACACTACTGTGTCTTGTCTCCCCATTCTTTCCTTGTCAGAATAGGAAAGCTTACTTTGGTTATTCTGCCCCATTCCATCCTGTTCCTCTTCCACAACTGCAGTTGGAGGGGAAAGGGAGGACAGATGACCCTTTGGTGCACAGTCACTAGACCCAAGAAGGAGACTACTGGGCATTAAATTGTGATGCTGAACTCTGAGCCACTCACAATACTAGTAACTGGATGGGGCTTCACGCTGCCTCCCTTGGGGAGGAAGTGATATGTTCTGCAAGTCAGAGGGGAAAGGACTGGATCAAGCCAACACACCCTGCAAACCCTCTGCAGTTAACATTTTCCTAGCAAGACATACAAGGATTGTTAATACACAAACTTCACAGAATGCATGTAATCCTCAACATGATGGTTTCCATGTTTATATGAAAAAAAATGTGGCTGGGCGTGGTGGCTCATGCCTGTAATCCCAGTACTCACAACCTCGGCTCACTGCAAGCTCCGCCTCCCGGGTTCACGCCATTCTCCCGCCTCAGCCTCCCAAGTAGCTGGGACTACAGGCGCCCACTACCATGCCCGGCTAATTTTTTGTATTTTTAGTAGAGACGGGGTTTCACCATTCACAGGATGGTCTTGATCTCCTGACCTTGCGATCCGCTGGCCTCCACCTCCCAAAGTGCTGGGATTACAGGCATAAGCCATCACGCCCGGCCCATTCTTTTTAATTTTAGCCAATCTAGTGGGTGTGCAGTGGTATCTTATCAAGGTTTTTAATGTGCACCTCCCAGATGACTAATGACACTAGGCATCTTTTCATGTTTATTGATCATCTAAAGTACCCATTTTTGGCTGGGCATGGTAGCTCACATCAACAATCCCAGCACTTTGGGAGGCTGCGGTAGGAAGAATGCTTGAGCTCAGGAGTTCAAGACCAGCCTGGTCAACATAGTGAGACCCTGTTTCTACAAAAAATACAAAAATTAGCCAGGCATGGTGGTGTTTGCCTGTATTTCCAGCTATTAGGAAGGCGAAGGCAGGAGGATCCCTTGAGCCCAGCAGTTTGAGGCTTTGGTGAGCCACTGCACTCCAACCGGGCAACGGAGTGAGAACCTGTCTCAAAAAAACAAAGTGCCCATTTTTCTACTGAGTTGTCTTTTTATATATATTTATTTTGAAGTAATTATTTATAGATTCTAGAAATTAGTCCTGCATCAGATACATTGTTATAAATATCTCCTGATTGCCTGTGGCCTTCCTTTTCACTCTTAATACTGTGGTTCAATAAACATAAGTTCTTAATTTTAATGTTGCTCAATTTATCAATAGTTTCTTTTATAGTTAGTGCTTTTTATACAGGAGTAATGTTTAAACATCACCATGCCAATATCGTACCTAAAAAATTAACAATTCCTTTATTTCAAATATCCAATATTCAGATTTACCCAATAACTTAAATTATTTATCTTTATCGCAGTTTGATTGGATCAGGATCCCAATTAGGTCCAGAAATCATTAATATGCCTTGAGTTTTTGTTTTTGTTTTTTTTAAGACGGAGTCTTGCTCTGTTACCCAGGTTGGAGTACAGTGGCATGATCTTGGCTCACTGCAACCTCCACCTCCTGGGTTCAAGCGATTATCCTGCCTCAGCCTCCCGAGTAGCTGGGATTACAGGCATATGCCACCGTGCCTGGCTAATTTTTCTATTTTTAGTAGAGATGGGGTTTTACCATGCTGGCCAGGGTGGTCTCAAACTCCTGACCTCAATTGATCTGCCTGCCTCAGCCTTCCAAAGTGCTGGGATTACAGATGTGAGCCACCGCACCCAGCCTTAAATATTTTATTTAGGCAATAGGGTCTCACTCTATTGCTCAGGCTAGTCTGGAACTCCTGGCCTCAAGCCATCCTCCCACCTCAGCCTGTAGAGCGCTGGAATTACAGGCACAAGTGAACACATCCAGCACCTAAAGTCTTTTAATCTATAGGTTTTACCTTTCATATCTATCTCTATCTCTCCTCTCTCTTCCATGTTTTTTTAAATCAGAGAGAGTAGTGTGTGAAAGTGGTAAAACTCAAACTGGTTTTTTTCCCTCTGTTCTCACACTGTAACAACAATCACAGAAGGCTCTGTGACCAAATGTTTGGGGATATCTCCCCACACACCCAACAAGCAATCAATTCTGCAGCGGACACTAGCTGGGTGCCCTCCAATTCAATTCACTTCAGCCACTATTTACCTGGAGATAGCTTCAGAAACCAGAGGTTAAGAACTCAGTCCCACAAGACCATCCTCTCTTTCCCATCAGTTGCAAATCTGAGGCTCAAGAATTTCTGATCTACCAGCTTCAAGCTGGAGTCCCCATCACCCCCGCCCCCACCACCACCTTTGAGTTTGACTAATTTGCTAGAATGGCTCACAGAACTGAGTAAAACACTTACTTACATTTACCAGTTTGTTACAAAGGACACTTTAAAGGATACAAATATACAGCCAGGTGAACAGATATATAGGGAGAGATCTAGAAGAGTCCCCATTGCAAGAGCTTCAGAGTCTCTAGTGTGAGAGCTTCTGTCCCAGTGGAGTTGGGGTACACCACCCTCCCAGCATGTTTTTACCTTCCTGTAAACCTCCACATGTTTAGCTACTCAGGAGCTCCCTGAACCCTGTCCTCTAAAGCCTTGTATAGAGACTTCATTAGATGCACACGTTGCATGGACAACCATGCAGAAATGTGACTGAACAAAAAGGATACTATCTAATACTAACAGACTAAGTGGGGAAACCCAGCAAGGCCTGTCTGTTCAGATTCTTCTTAGCCTCCCTGTGCAGCAGTCTTTCCTCCAGGCTACAGGGTTTTGAAATGAGGTCTTGTAGCAATCAAACAAGGAAAGCCAGATAATTTTTTATGGCCAGCTCCAAGATAGAAAGGCAGGGGAAGATTCCTGCCTTGGGGAGAGAAAGGAGCAGGTTAAAGGGGAGGAGGAGATGGTCAGAGAGGGAGATTCTATCTTCTGAGGCCTGCTTCTGAGTTTCCAAGTGCCCCAAAGTTATAACAAGAGACTTTAATGAGGGCTTTGAGAATTATAAGCCAGGAAATCACAGACATGGAAAAATAAATTTACACACACCCAAAGAAATTTACACACACACTTATTTACTAAAGCAACCAGGTCCATGTGTTCTTCCGTCTCTTGAATTTCCTATAAACCAGCACTTAGAACTAGAGTCTTGATCAAGTTCAAATATGATTTTATGATAAGATTTCTCCATCAGGAGGTACATAGTATTTGGTTGTCTCTGTGATGGTAGTAGCATTGATGATTACTGCTTCATTCCATTAATTCACTGGGGATTGGAAATTTTAAGTATTTTAATTATATCAGTTCATCATTTATTCTATGAAGAGAAACTTTCCCTAATCAACTACTTGAGCTCTAAGGCACAATTTGTAAAGGAAAGAAATGATAATGCCTTGGAACAACCCTATAAGGTTGATACTATTCTCAGCCTTATTGTTCAGATGACAAAACTGACACAAGTTAATGATGGAACTAGGCTATAAACCAAGGAGTCCAACTCCTGAGTTTATGATTGTAATCAGCAGGCTAAAATGCCTCTCCTAAAATCAAGAAACAAGTGAATACTCAGTATTACTCTGCAGGGAGGAGAGATCACAAAGATAGGCATTCATACAGTTAGAGTGGCTACAAATTTACTGCAGAAGGGAATATATTAATTGCATCAAAACCTAAACAAAGTACATCCCTTTGAGTCAGCAGTTCCAAAGGAACTTATCTAAGAATACCATACATGTGCAGAAAGGTTTTTGCTTTAACAAGGGTTATTTCCTGCAGCATTACTTACAATAGCAAAAACCTTAAAACAATTTAAATGCCTGATTGGTTCAATAAGTTGAGATACAGTCACAAAATGAAATGGCACATCACTAAAAATGATGCTATATCAACAGAATGAAGGACAAAAACCACATGATCATTTCAGTTGATGCTGGCCGGGTGCAGTGGTTTGTGCCTGTAATCCCAGCACTTTCGGAGTCCAAGATAGGCAGATCACCTGAGGTCAGGAGTTCAAGACCAGCCTGGCCAACATGGCAAAAACCCATCTCTACTACAAAATACAAAAATTAGCTGGACATGGTGGCGGGCGCCTGTAATCCCAGCTACTCGGGAGGCTGAGGCAGGGAGAATTGCTTGAACCCAGGAGGTGGAGGTTGCAGCAAGCTGGGATCACACCACTGCACTCCAGCCTGGGTGACAGAGCGAGACTCCATCTCAAAAAAAAAAAAAAATTTATGCTGAAAGAGCACTTAACAATGGTTCACAATAAAAACTCTCAACAAATTAAGTATAGAAGGGAACATACATACCTCAACATAATAAAGGCCATATATGACAAACCCACAGCTAACATCATACTGAATAGGCAAAAGCTGAAAGCCTTCCTCTAAGCACTAGAAGACAAGGATGTCCACTTTCACCAATCTGATTCAACATAGTACTGGAAATCATAGCCAGAGCAATGAGGCAAGAGAAACAAATGCAGAGCATCCAAATTAGAAAGGAGGAAGTCAGACTCTCCCTCTTTGCAGATGGCATGGTCTTACATACAGAAAAACCGAAAACCATCAAAAAACTCTTGGAACTGATAAAATAATTCGGTAAAGTTGTAGGACACAAAAACAACATACAAAAATCAGTAGCATTTCTTTTTTTGTTTGTTTTTGATACAGAGTCTTGGCTCTGTTGCCCAGGCTGTAGTGCTATGGCACGATCTCGGCTCACCGCAGCCTCCACCTCCCAGGTTCTAACAATTCTGCCTCAGCCACCCAAGTAGCTGGGACTACAGGTATGGGCCACCGCACCCGGCTAATTTTTGTATTTTTAGCAGAGATGAGGTTTCACCATTTTGGCCAGGCTGATTTTGAACTCCTGGCCTCAAGTGATCCACCCACCTTGGCCTCCCGAAGTGTTGGGATTACAGGCGTGAGCCACCACGCCCAGCCTGTGTGTCTGTCTTTATACCAATACCATATTGTTTCAGTTGCAATAGCTTCCTAGTACATTTTGAAATAGGTAGTGTGATGTCTCCAGCTTTGTTCTTTTTGCTTGGGATCACTTTGGCTATTTGGGATCTTTTGTGATCCCATACAGATTTCAGGATTTAAAAAATATCTGCGAATCTGTACCTTGTTTTAGGTAGTATGGTCGTTTTAACCATACTGCAGTGCAGTGGTGCAATTGTGGCTCACTGCAACCTCTACCTCCCTGATTCAAGCGATTCTCCTGCCTCAGCCTCCCAGGTAATCCCAGCATTTTGGGAGGCCGAGGCAAGTGGATCACCTTAGGTCAGGTGTTTGACACCAGCCTGGCCAACGTGGTGAAATGCTGTCTCTACTAAAAATACAAAAATTTGTTGGGCATAGTGGTGCATGCCTGTAATCCCAGTTACTCGGGAGGCTGAGGCCGGAGAATGGCTTGAATCCAGAGGGCGGAGGTTGCAGTGAGCCAAAATGGCGCCACTGCACTCCAGCCTGGGTGACAAGAGCAAAACTCTGGCTCAAAAATAAATAAAATTAATTAACAAATTAAATTAAAACAGACACACAGACCAATAGAACAGAATTGAGAACTCGGAAATAAATCTATGCATTTACAGCAAACTGATTTTCCACAAAGGAACCAAGAACACACATTGGGAAAACGACAGCTTCTTCAATAAATGGTGTTGTGAAAACTGGATATCTACATGCCAAAGAGTGAAACTAAAACCCTACCCTCTCTCTCTCCAGATAGAAAAATCAACTCGAGGCTAGGCGTGGTGGCTAATGTATAATCCTAGCACTTTAGGAGGCTGAGGCAAGAGGATCACTTGAGGCTAGGAGTTCGAGACCAGCCTGGGCAACATAGCATGATCCTGTTTCTACCAAAAAAAAAAAAAAAAAATTTACAGAAATGATAAATGTGGCCGGGTGCGGTGGCTCACACCTGTAATCCCAGCACTTCGGGAGGCTGAGGCGTGCAGATAACAAGGTCAGGAGATCGAAACCATCCTGGCTAACACGGTGAAAACCCATCTCTACTAAAAATATAAAAATTAGCCAAGTGCAGTGGCAGGCACCTGTAGTACCAGTTACTCGGGAGACTGAGGCAGGAGAGTGGCGTGAACCCAGGAGTTGGAGCTTGCAGTGAGCTGAAATCATGCCACTGCACTCCAGTCTGGGCGACAAGAGTGAGACTCTGCCTCAAAAAAAAAAAAAAAAAAGAAAGAAAGAAATGACAAATGTTAGAGGTTATGGATATGCTAATTACCCTGATTTAATTATTATACACTGAACACATATATGGAACTATCACCCTGCATCCCATAAATATACGTCAACTAAAAATTTTTTTTAATGCTGGGTTAAAATATTTTAAAACTTGAGCACTATTTAGGGCACATGTGTATTTTTTGAGACATTGTCTTGCTCTGTTGCCCAAGTTATACTGTAGCGGGCTACATTGCAGCCTCAAACTCCTGGGCTCAACTGATCCTCCTGCCCCAGCTTCACATGTAGCTCGGAATGCAGGCGCGCACCACCACGCCCAGCAAATTTAAAAAAATATTTTTGTAGAGACCTACTTCTGTAATTTTTAATAATACAAGCTTACATCACTTCTAGCCAGAGATACTCTGAGATAAATTTTGAAAAAATAAGACTTAAATAGGTAGAAAGGTGAGGTGCAGTGGCTCACGTCTGTAATCCCAGCACTTTGGGTGGCCAAGGCAGGCAGAACACTTGAGGTCAGGCATTCGACACCAGCCTGGCCAACATGGTGAAACCCCATCTTATTAAAAATACAAAAATTAGCCAAGCGTGGTAGCATGCACCTGTAGTCCCAGCTACTAGGGAGGCTGAGGCAGGAGAATTGCTTGAACCCGAGAGGCGGAGGCTGCAGTGAGCCAAGATCACGCCATTGCACTCCAGCCTGGGTGACAGAGTGAGACTCCATCTCAAAAAAAAAAAAAAAAAAAAAAGGTAGAAAAATAGGTAGAAACGAGGGAGAGTGACAGAAAGAACACATTTCAGGGGTAGGAAAGAGCAAGAATCAAGATCCATGACACAGAGGCACCCAGCAGGGAGAAAGGCCAGTTAAGAGAGAAGGCTATATAAAAAAGAATAAAATCATGTCCGTTGCGGCAACATGGATGCAGCTAGGGGTCATTATCCTAAGCAAATTAATGCAGGAAGAGAAAACCAAATACTGCATGTTCTCACTTGTAGAGTGAACTGGGAGCTACACATGGACACAAAGAGGGGAACAACAAACACCAGGGCTTAAAGGTGGAGAGTGGAAGGCTGGTGAGGATTGAAAAACTATCCATCTAGTACTATGCTCACTACCTAGGTGACAAAATCATTTGTACACCAAACCTCAGCAACATGCAATTTGCCCATGTACCAAACCTGCACATGTACCCCCTGAACCTAAAATAAGAAATGGAAGGAAACAGAGGGACAGAAGGCTACAAAGGATCTTAAAGTTTAAGTATTACGAAACAGAGCCAGAATTCTACCATTCCACCCCACCCCTCAATAATTATTAGGGTAGTTTCAGAACTCCTGGAAGAGACGAAGGACAGATGGATTAGGAGGGACCCAGAGCAAATCCTAACAGGAGGGAGCTCAATTCACAGGGGTTACAATAACGCAAGCAATAAATCCTGAAATCTGGGAAATCGGAAAGAGCAAAAGACAGATAAGGATTCCAGGAGAGGTAAGGAACTAGGATTTAGAAGGATACTGCAGGCATTTACAATACTGCAGTCCTGAAATGTTGAAATCTCCAAAAGCAACAATCAGACAATAAACAACAAACAAACAACAAACATATAAGGATTCCAAGTCACACCTGGTTCGAATCTGCATCCGGCAGATTCGAACAAAGGAATAGGAGATTTCAAACCTGAGTAACTGAGTCATCTGTGATTTTATCACAGAAAAAAGAAACTGAAGGAGGGTGGTAAAAGTAGAATGAGAGAATTCAGATTTGAGACAAAGTCAGTTTGTGTGGACTGAAGGTCATGCACCTAGGAATGTCCTGTAGACCACTGAAACCACAGGACTAGCCGGGCATGGACTGTGGAGATACAGCTCTGAGAGCTGTCCACTCAGGGCTTCGGCGTCAATGGCAGACATCCTCTCCACATCAGAGACCCAGAGACAGAGAGTGTTGCCCGTAAATCCCAAGTCCCAAGAACTCTCAAAACCTCAGCAAAGTCTTCACAGAGAAGTCCCAAGCTGGCCCTATGGTGACCTTAACACAAAGGAGCTTCTGCCGAAGGCAACAAATCAAAAAGATGTCTGACTTTGGTAGGACAGGTCAGGTCCTTCCACACAGACAGCAGTGCTCATGAGAACCACAGTGTGGCATGAGGCTGTCCCTGGGGAGAGGTAGGTGGGAGAAAGGAAACCTTCACAGAGTACCCTTTGCTCCCTAAAAATTCTGAACCACACATTGCCTACTCAAAATAACATCATAAAGTTTAACTTTCTTCAAAAGGTCACTCAACTTAGTGGGCTCAATGCCATCCCTACTGTTGGGGCAAACAACATAAGAACAAAGATCAGTGACTGGCATAGGAAGCTGCCTGGTGGGGACCATGCGTGGGGGTGGGGAGGGGGTGCCTCACTATTACCCCAACCAGGTAACCACCACGTGACAAGATCTGGAAGGCAGGAACCCTGCCCAATGCCAGGAACAAATTAGCATTCTTTCAAGGAGACTTTGGCAAAATTAATAGTGAACAGTCAGTGTCCGTCTCCTTTCTGAACCAGAGGCAGTATGACACACAAACAGCTGTACTTTTTCACCCCCAACAGCCTCTAGTGCCAGTACAGAAGGCCTGGGAGACCTTAACACCACAGAATGTAGGTTAACAAACTGTGGAGAGGAATGCCCTCCACCTATGTGGATCCTAGAAAAGACAGAAAAGTGTGAAAACCAGAAATAGTAACACTCAAATGTTTTCAAACAGTTTAAAGGACAGTTATCTGCCCTGTGAAATTAGTTACAATGGCCAGGCACAGTGGCTCATGCTGTACCAGCCCTGTGAGAAGCCGAGGCGAGAAGATCGCTTGAACCCAGGAGTTCAAGACCAGCCTGGACAACATTTTAAGACACTGTCTCTATTATAAAATAAATATATATCTGTATATATATTTATATATATTTTATATATTTATACATATATTAAAGAAATTAGTTACAAGATTCATTTTAAAAAGAGTTTCTCAAATATATTCAAGATTATATAATTTCTGGCAGTTGTAAGGTTGAGAATAAAGTGAGGGGGGAAATGCTTTACATTAGTAGGGCAGTGAAGGTTTTATACAATCTTCTTGTTTGTCAAACATATTCTGAATGATTTTATCAAGTATTATATTCCCATATCCATCAGCTGTTAGACTCTCACGATCACTTTCTACCTTACCAATTTAAAAATGCCATCGGCTGGGTACAGTGGCTCACACATGTAATACCAGCACTTTAGAAGGCCAAGGCAGGCAGATGACCTGAAGTCAGGAATTCGAGACCAGCCTGGCCAACGTGGTGAAACCCCATCTCTACTAAAAATATAAAAATTAGCCGGGTGCGGTGGTGGGCGCCTATAATTCCAGCTACTCGGGAGGCTGAGGCAGGAGAATCACTTGAATTCGGGAGGCAGAGGTTGCAGTGAGCAGAGATCCAAGCCATTGGACTCCAGCCTGAGCAACAAGAGAGAAACTCCATCTCAAAAAATAAATAAATAAAAATAAAACTATTAAATATTATTGATTTTAAAAAGATTGTATTATTTCTTTAAATCAGCAAGGAAAAAATTGATTATGTGGAGTCAAAACAGGCATAAAATTGTCAATAATATCCTTATGAACACTGATAATACCAGTCCCTCGCAGAAATACAGACACTGTCCATAGCAGACCCTGGAGTCAGTGAATGTTCTAAAGAGAAGTGTTGAATACCGAATGACTGCTTCTTACTAGAACAAATGGTTCTCGTGCTAACAGTCATTAACTGGAAAGCATTTCTTCCAAGCAGCCTCACCCGCTGCCTGGGTAAGGCGCCTTGTGGTCTTCAAGCACTGTGCTGGGAGTGCCTTTCAAGGATACCAGAGTGGCCACTCCCAGGAAAGTGCTCACAAATGTCTAAATCACAGTCATCCGATAACCAGGAAAACTGAACCTAATCCACTTTCTCTACAAAAAAAATATATTTTTTCTTCACAGGGTCTCCACATTTACTCTCTGAGACCTTACTTTTAAACATGTAACATTTTGAAAGATTTATATAGTATTTTTCTGATTTTGTAGCCAAATAAGAAAAATAGGTAATATTTGGATATCATATCTATCAACGCTAATCACTACTAGAAACTTTTAAAGTCTGTAAATTAATTCTATGAGAAAAAAATTAAAAACAACAACCGGGAATTAGAAGACCTTCAAAGGCCAGGCGCGGTTGCTCAGGCCTGTAATCCTAGCACTTTGGGAGGCTGAGGTGGGAGGATCACCTGAGGTAAGGAGTTCAAGACCAGCCTGACCAACATGGAGAAATCCCGTTTCTACCAAAAATACAAAATCAGCTGGGTGTAGTGGCGCATGCCCGTAATCCCAGTTACTTGGGAGGCTGAGGCAGGAGAATTGCTTGAACCAAGGAGGCAGAGGTTATGGTGAGCTGAGATTACGCCATTACACTCCAGCCTGGGCAACAACAGTGAAACTTCATCTCAAAAAATAAATAAATAGAAGCCCTTCATAATATGAACCACTCTGTATCTAACCAACTATGTCATCTTGAGCTAATAACTTAAAACTCTCTGAGCTGTGGCATCCTCTTCTATAAAATAACTACCTCAAGCCGGGTGACATGGCTCGGGCCTGTAGTCCTGAGCTACTCAGGAGACTGAGGCAGGAGGATGGCTTGAGCTCAGGAGTTTAAAGCTGTAGTGAGCTATGACTGTGCCACTCTACACTCTAGCCTGGGCAACAAGGTGAGACCCTATCCCTAAAAATAAAAAACACCTCTAAAGTCCCTTCTAGTCCTAACATCCAAGGAGAGCAATTTAACATTTTTAAAAGTTGATAAAAATTCTTTTTTTTTTTTTTTGAGATGAAGTCTTGCTCTGTCGCCCAGGCTGGAGTGCAGTGGCGCCATCTCAGCTCACTGCAAGCTCCACCTCCCAGGTTCATGCCATTCTCCTGAAAGGCTGGGATTACAGGCGCCAACACACCCAGCTAATTTTTTTTTTTTTGTATTTTTAGTAGAGAAGGGGTTTCGCCGTGTTTGCCAGGATAGTCTCAATCTCCTGACCTCGTGATTCACCCGCCTCGGCCTCCCAAAGTGCTGGAATTACAGGCGTGAGCCACCGCGCCTGGCCGATAAAGATTCTTCTAATGAAATACCATATTAACTTGGGCAAACACAAAACATTTTTTAAAAATAGATTTTGGAAAAACTTTAGTCAAAAATCGTGAAGTAATTGAGTTTTTTAAAATAAAATCATACTGTTTGAGCAACAAAAATAAGAAACATAAAATACTGGGTTATATGACAAAACAATCTTTCACCTCCTCTCCGTGTTAAGCCTGGGAATCATAGCTAAGGTTTACTGATATTTTAATTCCCAAATTACTTCTCAACATAAAAAAATTTTCTTGAAAAAAATTAAGCATTTCTCTTACACCTGAAGTAGTTATAGTTCTTTAATATTTTGAGTAGTTCAATCTCAAAGTCTATTGAAAACCATTTTTTAATTATAAAAGAAGACAACTGCATACAACAACGTTCAGTGGTCCTTCTACAGTTAAACCTTGTATTTGGAGTACCGAAAAATTCCTCAAGAAAATAAACCGAAAAGATAGGTCATAGAAGGCTAAGTCCTTTCTATAAAACTTTCCTTAAAAGGTAATGAATATGAATAGGTTCTACAAATATGTATAACTTGAAGATTTCATTACCTTTCAAGAGTGTAAGATGAATATTAAAGTTTTTTCTATAAAAATCTATTTTAATCAGTAGCAACACAGCTAATATATTACGATGTGACAAGCTCTGCTGGCAGCCCATACATAAATTTAATCCACATGAATATCCTGTGAAGCACATACAATTTTATGACCCCCATTTTAATGATGGACAAACTGAGGCTGCCACAACTTCAGTGATCTGCTCAGAGTTACACAGCCTCTATGTGGCGGAGCCCAGGCTCAAGGTAGATGTAACCGACTCAAGCCCCTGCTCTTACACACTTTCTTCAGTTAAAATTTAAACTCTCCCTTTGTTTTTTTTTTTTTTTTTTTAATTGAGAGGAGTCTCGCTCTGTCCCCCAGGCTGGAGTGCAGTGGCGCGATCTCGGCTCACTGCAAGCTCTGCCTCCCAGGTTCACGCCATTCTCCTGCCTCAGCCTCCCAAGTAGCTGGGACCACAGGTACCCACCACCATACTCGGCTAATTTTTTTTTTTTTTTTTTTTTTGAGAGGGAGTTTCGCTCTTTTGCCTAGGCTGGAGTGCAATGGCACGATCGTGGCTTGTCATAACCTCTACCTCCCAGATTCAAGCAGTTCTCCTGCATCAGCCGAGTAGCTGGGACTACAGGCATGTGCTACCATACCCAGCTGATTTTGTATTTTTAGTAGAGGCAGGGTTTCTCAATGTTGGTCAGGCTGGTCTCGAACTCCCAACCTCAGGTGATCCTCCTGCCTCAGCCTCCCAGAGTGCTGGGATTATAGGCGTGAGCCACTGCACCTGGCCTTTTTTTTTTTTTTTTTTTTTTTTTTTTGTATTTTTAGTAGAGACGGAGTTTCACTATATCGGCCAGGCTGGTGTTAAACTCCTGACTTTGTGATCTACCTGCCTCAGCCTCCCAAAATGCTAGGATTACAGGCATGAGCTACCACACCTGGCCATGTATAGGATTTTTAATAAGGGAACATTTTAACAACCGTGAAATCTATTATTTGTCTTTGAATGTATATAGTAAACTTTTGTTTGTTTGATTTTTTGCTTTTTTTTTTTTGAGACAGAGTTTCACTCTTGTTGCCCAGGCTGGAGTACAATGGCACAATCTCAGCTCACTGCAACCTCCGCCTCCCGGGTTCAAGCAATTCTCCTGCCTTAGCTTTCCCAGCACCTGGGATTACAGGTGTCTGCCACCACATTCAGCTAATTTTTTTGTGTTTTTAGTAGAGACGAGGTTTCACCATGTTGGCCAGGTTGGTCTCGAACTCCTGACCTCAGGTGGTCCACCCGCCTTGGCCTCCCAAAGTGCTGGGATTACAGGTGTGAGCCACTGCACCCAGCCCATAGTAAACTTTTAAAAAATCCTGATTTATTCTGTTTCACAGTTTGGGAAACACTTACGTCTATGACTTTGGCTTTGCCAATATTCTTGTGTTAGAACCCAAGGAAATTAGAAATAATAAAACAGGGTTGTCTTTTTAAGGAAATGCATTATGAAACAAGAACTTTTTAATTTCATAAAAGAATCCAGTGAACAATTTTCAAGTCAGTGCTTTAAAAGCTCTGGAATAGGCCAGGTGCGGTGGCTCATGCCTGTAATCCCAGCACTTTGGGAGGCCACGGTAGGCAGATCACCTGAGGTCAGGAGTTTGAGACCAGCCTGACTAACATGGAGAAACCCCGCCTCTACTAAAAATACAAAATTAGCCGGTCGTGGTGATGCATGCCTGTAATCTCAGCTACTCAGGAGGCTGAGGCAGGAGAATCGCTTGAACCCAGGAGGCGGAGGTTGCCGTGAGCTGAGATTGCACCACTGCACTCCATCCAGCCTGGGCAACAAGAGCAAAACTCTGTCTCAAAAGAAAAGGAAAAAAAAAAAAGCTCTGGAGGCTGGACGTGGTGGCTCATGCCTGTAATCCTAGCACTTTGGGAGGCCGAGGCAGGTGGATCACGAGGTCAGGAGATCGAGACCATCCTGGCTAACATGATGAAACCCTGTCTCTACTAAAAATACAAAAAATTAACCAGGCGTGGTGGCGGGCGCCTGCGGTCCCAGTTACTTGGGAGGCTGAGGCAGGAGAATGGCGTGAACCCGGGAGGCGGAGCTTGCAGTGAGCCGAGGCGGCGCCACTGCACTCCAGCCTGGGCGAAAGAGCAAGACTCCGTCTCAAAAAAAAAAAAAAAAAAAGGCTCTGGAATAAACTTGAAAGATTCCTCAAAATGTTACAGTTGCTTAACTGCTGTGGCAAAACTGTCTTGTAAATAGAAAATCATTAGTATCAAAATAGTCTGGAGAATGTTTATTTATAAAAGTCAGAAGGTATTTTGTTATATTTAGCATCTGGGAATGGAATTTTCAAAGCCAATTGCTAATAAAGGAAATGTTCTCCTCTGGGAACTGTGCTTATAATTTTAAAGTCCCAAAGCACAGTATAGTTGCCAAACCAACAAACTTGGAGTTTAGGCTTTGGGAATGATCCTCTTCCTACCCAACCATATTTTTCTGATGGAGCTTAGGAAAGCAAAGGATGAGATGTGGTCTGAAACACTGGCATCTTAAAATTTATGATTGAGTTGGCATTTCAGGAGATTTTGTTTTGGAAGTTAGAGTAGAGATTCTGGGAGATCGTGCCACTGCACTCCAGCCTGGGCGACAGAGAGAGACTCCGTCTAAAAACAAAAAAAAGAAAAGAAAAAAATCCCATACATGACAATTCAGTGACAATTCAGAAGTTCTGAATGATGGGGTGAGGAACTGATTTTTCTTGTTCTCGGTAACAAACATCAAGCTTTTACAAGAGTGCACAGCAGCTGTCTTTTAGGGAACAACATGCCACGATTGGACCTCATGACCCCAGGCATTCTGTCACTGTATAAGTGATGTAAGTGCACCTCTAGCTGGACAGCTCCTCATGTCCTCCCTGTCTAAAGTATGGGATGTGAAAGTAAGATGGTTCAACTAGCACATCATCTCTGGGGGATGGATCTAACAAGTCCGAGAAGGAGGGTAGAATCTTTATGTTGCATATCATAACCCCAAGGTTGTTTTTTGACATTCTAATTATTGTACATAGTTAGCTTTTCAAAAACATGGCCCACCAGCTATCATGCCTTCTTTCTTCTCTCTCTCCTCACACCTTCTAGGTCCACAAAGTCCCACTGACATCAAGTATGATCTCACCCTTAAACAGAGCTACAGAGCCTCCAAACATCTGCATACTTATCAACTAGCAGTAAAAGGTGAGTCAGAATTATTTCAGGCTGAACCAGGATAGCCAAATGAAAAATTAGAGACTTCAAAGTATCTTGTCTCACCAGGCGCGGTGGCTCAAGCCTGTAATCCCAGCACTTTGGGAGGCCGAGACGGGCGGATCACGAGGTCAGGAGATCGAGACCATCTTGGCGAACACGGTGAAACCCCGTCTCTACTAAAAAAATACAAAAAACTAGCCGGGCGAAGTGGCGGGCGCCTGTGGTCCCAGCTACTCGGGAGGCTGAGGCAGGAGAATGGCGTGAACCCGGGAGGTGGAGCTTGCAGTGAGCCGAGATCGTGCCACTGCACTCCAGCCTGGGCGACAGAGCGAGACTCCGTCTCAAAAAAAAAAAAAAAAAAAAAAAAAAAACAAAGTATCTTGTCTCTGCAAGCGACCGCTAAATCCTCAGCCCCAGTCCTAAATTTTCTCCAAAACATGTTTTTGTGTTTTGAAACAAGGTCTCAAACTCCTCGGCTCAAGCGATCCTCCTGCCTCAGCCTCCCTAGAAGCTAGGATTACAGGCGTGCAGCACTGTGCCTGGCCAAAATATATGTTCTAAAAATCAGTAGGAACAGTTATCTTTGGATGGTCCACTGTGAACTGCAATAACATGAAAGTTGTTTTAAAAAACCCATAATCTCATTATCTTTCACCCAAAACATTCCTCCTAGTGTAACTGCTCTGTTGACATCCTGTCAGCAAATCTTGTGTTTTCTTCCTTCTTCGTGTCTCCCTAATGTCCATTGCGTCCAGTCATCAAAAAGTCACAGGCTGCATTAGGGGAAGCCGTGAGCCTGGTGTAAGGCAACAGGGATTGGTGGGAACAGATAATCCTCAGCTCCAGCCAACCATTGATCGGGTGACAAAGTGATGATGGACCCTCCGATTATCTAAGACAGGCAAGAAATTTAGATTGTTAGGATAAATTTTCTGATTTTTAAGACAACATGTGGGCCAAAGAAAACATCTACAGGTCACTCATACGCAATCCCTGAGTGAACCAGTCTCGCTCAGTCTGGTCCAGGCTCCCTCAGTCTGGTCCAGGCTCCCTCAGTCCATACACATCACTGCCAGAGCAGTTTTCCAAATACAGGGCTCCTGATCACTGCTATCTCGGAAAGCACAACTACTGCTACAAAGTCCTACACTGCCATTCAACCTCCACAGCAATAAAACCAATCCCTACCTTCCTTAACTCCCCTATACAGACCTTTCACTTCACCCAAAGGAGTGTACTCCCCCACTCGTCACCCCCACCCGCCACCCAGGGCCACTGTCCCTGCCAAGATGGCCTCCTTCCTACTCTCCTCCCCTACCCACCAGAGCCCACACGGTGCAGGAAACCCATCAACCGGGAGGACGCCCTCCAACACCTGCTGATGACGGGCTGGCTCACTGCGTAACACCTCTCTGCTCAAAGTTGATGATTTCATGCCCAAGAAGGGATTTACATCTCCCAGGAGGCAAATGCTATGGCCTTGTCCTGATTCCCCCACCTCCCAAAATAATAATATTGTAAAAGGGAACGGAGAGCCTAAGTTGCGCTCAGAGGAGCCGCCTCCCTAAGAAGGCTCTGCACATCTTCACCTCCAGGAAGGCCTCAGGGAGTTAGGGGAGAAGGGAATCCCCGCAGCCAGCCCAGCGAGGCAGGAGGCCGTACGCCACTCCTGGCGAGCTCCTTCCTGCGCCCCGGGGGAGCCACTCCAGCCAGACCCTGAGCCGGGACCCCGACCCGCCGACCCCTGACGCGCGCGCCGCGAGGGCCGGGCACCCGAGGACCCTTCGCGCTACCCGGGCCCGGGTCCGCCGTCGGCTGCGACAAAAGGTCAGAGAACAAGACGACCCCTCTGCGCGCGTCCCCCGCGGGCCTCCCGGACGCGCTGTTATCCCGGCCGCGCCCACCCCGACGCTGCCGCTACCTTGTCCTCGGGTGGCGCATCCGGCTCATGGGCCACCCTCTGCCTCAGCTCGGTCATCCTGGAAAAACCGGCCCGACGTCGCCGCGAGCTAGCAGCGAAGCCGCCAGAGCAGGCAGCTCGGCGCGGGCACGCGCGGACTCCCTCAGCCGGCCCCGCCCCGCCCGAGAGGCGCGCGGCTCCGAGCGGCTCACAGTTCTCTTAGCAGCGCAGCAGCCAGCCCTGGAGCTCTGCCCCACCCAGTGCCGTCGCCGCCCTTTCACCCGGGCCGAGCTGGGTCAGCCTTCCCTAGCCCCGACCCGCGAGCTCCCTCTCCCCGGAGGAGGGCTCGGAGCGAATGCGCATGCGCAGCGTCGCCATCACGGTCCGGAAGATCCACCAATGGCGCAAATACGACAGGGAGGCGGGGCGACGGGGGCGGGGCGGAGCAGAGTCGAGAGGCGCACATTGGACGGCAGCGCCAGGGCCGGGAAAAGGCGTGCGTTTCAGAGTGCGATTAGCCAATGGGAGCTCCCGCTTGACCACGGATGGCCGGAGCTGGCGCCCTGGTTCTGGAGGTGACGGGTTACTGAAGGCGAGAGGCGCCACCCGGAGGACAAATGCTTGCTGACCTGGGCCAGGGCTCTTCCCTTACGCAAGTAAGTAGATGTTATTTAGGTCGAATGGAGAGGCCAGGTGAGCCGACCTGATTAAGAGCATTTTATCACCTATCACATGATGAGAAATGAAACCCACACTTCAATCTGCGTTGCTTTGCCAAGCGGTCGCTAGTACTTATTGAGCGCTAATTGTATATTAGGCACTGAGCTGAGTAATCTCTTTAGTTGGCTTATTTCATTTAATCCACACATGGCTTGGAACTGGGTATGATTTGCATTTTACAGTTAAGATCTTCCTCAGTGTTTTTTTTTGTTGTTGTTGGTTGGTTGGTTGGTTTGGTTGGTTTTTTGTTTTTTGTTTTTTTTTTTTGAGACGGAGTCTCGCTCTGTCGCCCAGGCTGGAGTGCAGTGACGTGATCTCGGCAAGCTCCGCCTCCCGGGTTCAAGCAATTCCAAGGCGTGCATCACCACGCCTGGCTAACTTTTGTATTTTTAGTAGAGACGGGGTTTCACCATATTTGTCGGGCTGGTCTCAAACTCCTGACCTCAGGTGATCCGTCCGCCTCGGCTTCCCAAAGTGCTGGAATTACAGGCATGAGCCACCGCGCCCCGCCCTTCCTCAGTTTTTCAAATTTGTCTTCTGGACTATGGAAAGACCTTTTTTGGGACAGAAGTGCTGTCTACTTTGTTTACTGTGCATCATGTATGTCTTTGACACATCCATCTTAAGTACTTGTTGGATGGATTTAAAACTTTTAAAAGGACCTTAGCCAAGGTCTCCCAGCTAGAAAGTGCCTAGCAAGAATTAGAACACAAATAGGTTTGTTACCAGCCGACACTCTAACGACCATATTATACTGCCTGCCTGAATTTATTAAAATTTGTGTTGCTCCAGCATTGCCTTTGGTGTTTCCTGTTCTTTTCTATTCACTGCCCAGTAAGTGATGTAAAACACGTATAACATTGGGTCCCCAGTTTAAGCATATTGTAATCTCACAATGAGACACTTGCACACAAAAGAATTGCAATTTCCTTTTTTTAAAAAATATAATTTTACATTTTTCTTATTTTCAATTTTTAAATTTTAATTAATTTATTTCTCTCTCTCTCTCTCTTTTTTTTTGAGACGGAGTCTCCCTCTGTTGCCCAGGTTGGAGTGCAGTGGCGCAATCGCGGCTCACTGCAAGCTCCGCCTCCCGGGTTCACGCCATTCTCCTGCCTCAGCCTCCTGAGTAGCTGGGACTACAGGCGCCGCCAGCAGGCCCAGCTAATTTTTTTGTATTTTTAGTAGAGACGGGGTTTCACCGTGTTAGCCAGTATGGTCTCGATTTCCTGACCTCGTGATCCGCCTGCCTCGGCCTCCCAAAGTGCTGGGATTACAGGCGTGAGCCACCGCGCCCCGCCTATTTCTCTCTCTTTTTTTTTCTAGAGACAGGGTCTCGCTATGTTGCCCAAACTGGTCTTGAACTCCTGGGTTCAAGAGATCCTCCTACCTGGGTCTCCCAAAGTGCTGGGATTATAGACATGAGCTACCACACCTGGCTAAAATCTCCTATTGGTAATTTTGACCTGAACTGTGAGTTTTGGGGCAGGTAGTGAGAATTCCAAAAACAGCATTATATATTCCTGGTTTCTATGTGAGTATATTCCCGAGTAGCTTGGGCTATAGGTGTGCAGCACCACACCCAGCTAAGTTTTAAATTTTTGTGTAGCAATGAAGTCTCACTTTATTACTCAGGCTGGTCTTAAATTCCTGGGCTCAAGCAATCCTCCCACATAGGCCTCCTAAAGTTCTGGGATTACAGGGATGAGCCACAGCATTCGAGCAAGATGATCGTCTAAGACGGGTGAAGATGTTAGTGTCTAGAACTTCACCTTTAGGGGCACATAGTTATGAAAGGTCATATCTAAGTGAGTGTCATGTCAGTCCTTCTAGAAACTCAGCTGTTCCTTTTCAAATCCAGCCTAATAAAAGGAAGCTTGGAGAACCAATGCACGTAAGTCAGAATTATAGAATGCACAGTGTGATTACTAGGATGGATAATATCCTAAAATGTGCTCTGAACAAACTTCTCATCCATTACACTCAGCCCTGTCAGGTTAATGGAACTCAGATCAAGTATATTCCTGAAGCCAGTGGATGGAAGTCTGGTGGAAGTCATGCTAATAGGCCTTTAGGCAAGCTTTAGGGCCTTTCTCTCTCTCTTTTTGTTTTTTGTTTTTTTGGGTTTTTTTTTTTTTTTTTTTTTTTTGAGACAGAGTTTCACTTTTGTTGCTCAGGCTGGAGTGCAGTGGCATGATCTCGGCTCACTGCACCTCTGCCTCCTGGGTTTAAGCGATTCTCCTGCCTCAGCCTCTGTAGTAGTTGGGATTACAGGTGCACACTACCACACCTGGATAATTTTTTGTGTGTTTTAGTAGAAACGGGGTTTCACCATGTTGGCCAGGCTGGTCTTGAACTCTTGACCTCGTGATCTGCCCGCCTCAGCCTCCCAAAGTGCTGGGATTACAGATGTGAGCCACCACGCCCGGTCAGGCCTTTCTCTTAATTGTAGAAAGAAATTAAAAGTAAAAGTCTCCCTCCACCTTCAGCTAAAAGAATTTTGTTACTTTACACTACCTTGCACCTCCTCCTCTGTTCTTGATTTTTCTGTTATGTTACTTATATTAACTTTTTCCTCCAGGCTTGGGGCACATCTTGTACACAGTGATTTCTTTTCATTGCACTCCTTGGTTAGTTTCATTATTTTTAGATGCTATGTTGATTAACAGAAGTCACTACCATGGGATTCCTGGTCCCCCAGAATATGCAGGCTGACTGCAAGCTCAGTATAACTGGGCAGCTGTTGCTATAGCTATTATAATTCTATAATGAAAACACCTTCCTTCATCTTGATACTGGAAAACTACAATGGTACAAGTGGCATGACAATTCTTCAGTTCCCTGAATAGTGATTTCCCTTCTCTTAAGAGGGGAAGAATTGTCACTAAACATTCCTTGAACACTAAACAATAAATTCATTGAAAAAGAATTTCTTTTTGTTTTTTTGTTTTGTTTTTTGAGACAAGGTGTCTCACTCCATCCCCCCAGCTGGAGTGCAGTGGGGCACAATCTCAACTCACTGCAACCGCTGCCTCCCTGGTTCAAGCTATTTTCCCACCTCAGCCTCCCAAACAGCTGGGAGGACAGACATGTGCCACCACGCCCGGCAGATTTTTGTATTTTTAATAGAGATGGGGTTTCACCATGTTAGCCAGGCTTGTCTTGAACCCCTGACCTCAAGTGATCCACCTGCCTCAGCCTCACATAGTGCTGGGATTACAGGTGTGAGCCACTGTGACTGGTCTGAAGAATTGTTGATACACAAAATCAGGCTTTATCTGATCTGCTCTTTCTCTTGCCCCTTACATTGCCTTTCTAGTTCTTAGTTTGAGAAATGTTTTCAGATAGCTAAAACTTCTTATTCAGTTTAATGAAATGACATACAAAGTGAAAGTGAGAATAAGCTATGCAGAATTGTCTAACTCTTGTTTTTTTGAGGCAGGATCTTGCTCTGTCGCCCAGGCTGGAGTGCAGTAGCACAATCACAGCTGAACTCACTGCCCGGTCTTGAGTTACCTTCCCACTTCAGCCTCCCGAATAACTGGGACTACAGGCGCCATCACTACACCCAATTAATTTTTGTTTTTTGTATAGGGATGGAGTCTTGCCATGTTGCCCAGGCTGGTCTCGAAATCCTGGGCTCCAGGGATCCACCCACCTTGGCTTCCCACAGTGCTGGGATTAGAGGGGTGAACCACCATGCCCAACTTTGTCAAACTTCTTACAGCTTCAAAAAATGCAAATCCTGCACTCCCATAAACCTACAGGCCTATTAGATTATGACATATAGAATCTGAATGATGTCAGTCTTCTCTCTGACAAACTGGAGGCCTCACTTTTTCGAACCAGTACTCTACATGGTGGTTTTTTTTTTGTTTGTTTGTTTTTTTTTGAGACGGAGTCTCGCTCTGTCGCCCAGGCTGGAGTGCAGTGGCCGGATCTCAGTTCACTGCAAGCTCCGCCTCCCGGGTTCACGCCATTCTCCTGCCTCAGCCTCCCGAGTAGCTGGGACTACAGGCGCCCGCCACCTCGCCCGGCTAGTTTTTTTTTGTATTTTTTAGTAGAGACGGGGTTTCACCGTGTTAGCCAGGATGGTCTCGATCTCCTGACCTCGTGATCCACCCGTCTCGGCCTCCCAAAGTGCTGGGATTACAGGCTTGAGCCACCGCGCCCGGCCTACATGGTGGTTTTAAGCACAAATATTCATCTATTGACCACACATGCTGTAAGGTACGTCTCCGTCCTGATTATTCATTAGAATTACCTGGACAAGGCTGGGCGCACTAGCTCATGCCTGTAATCCCATCACTTTGGGAGGCCAAGGTGGGTGAATCACTTGAGGTCAGGAGTTCGAGACCAGCCTGGCCAACATGGCAAAACCCCGTCTCTACTAGAAATACAAAAATTAGCTGGCCTTGATGGTGGGAACCTGTAATCTCAGCTACTCGGGAGGCTGAGGCAGAAAAATGGCTAGAACCCAGGAGGCAGATGTTGCAGTGAGCGGAGATCACGCCACAGCACTGCAGCCTGGGCAACTCCATCTCAAAAAAAAAAAAAGAATTATCTGGACAGCTGCTAAAACTACTAATGGAGGGGCCACCCTAAAGTAAGAATTTCTGGAGGAGGGCCGAGTGGAATAGACTTTTTTTAAGCTCCCCAGGTGAGTCTCAAGTGCAGCCAGGATTGAGAATAATTCTGATACATATTACCTTGTGAAGAAATTTGCCAGATACTACATAAAATACTTTACAGCATTTTCTCTCAGTATTCATTTTCTGATCAACAATACATTTTTACTGAAAAAAGTATAGAAAACTACAAAAAGGTACAAGAAAAAATTAAAATTATTTGTGGCACCATCAGTCACAGATGTTAATATTTATATTCTTGCTTTTCCATTCCATTTACTGTACACATATACCTAGATATAATAGTTTTAGAAAATTGGAATATCTTTGTTTATTCTGTTTCATAATGTGATTTTTCTCTTTATCGTTAAATGCCTTTTGCAAACGGTACTTTAAAGGCTATACAATATTCCATCTTACAAATTTATAATTTACCTAACAAATGCAAATATTGTTAGACCTTAAGGTTATGTCCAATTTCTGGGGAATTATTAATAATTCTGTAAGAGGCCAGACATGCTGGCTCATGCCTGCAATCCCAGCACTTTGGGATGCAAAGGTGGGAGGATCGTTTGAGCCCAAGAGTTTGAGATCAGCCTGGGCAACATGGTGAAACTCTATCTCTACAAAAAGTACAGAAAATTAGCTGGGATAGTGGTGTGCACCTGTAGTCCCAGCTAATTGGAAGGCTGAGGTGGGAGGATCACCTGAGCCCGGAAAGTCAAAGCTGTGGTGAACCAAGATTGTGCCACTGTACCTCAGCCTGGATGACAGAGTGAGAAACTGTCTCAAAAATAATCATCATCATCATAATTCTGTAAAAAACTTTTTTTTTTTTTTTTTTGAGACACTGTCTTGCCCTGTTAGCCAGGCTGGAGGGAAGTGGTACTATGTTGGCTCACTGCAACCTCCGCCTTCCAGGTTCAAGCAATTCATGCCTCAGCCTCCTGAGTAGCTGAGATTACAGGTGTGTGCCATCACGCCCAGCTAATTTTTGTACTTGTAGTAGAGACAGGGATTCACCATGTTGGCCAGGCTGGTCTGGAACTCCTGACCTCAAGCAGTCTGCCCTCCTTGGTCTCCCAAAGTGCTGCGATAAAAGTGCTGCGATTACAGGCATGAGCCACCATGACCAGCCAAGAAACATTCTTTTGTTGGTGGTGGTTTTTTTTTTTTTTTTTTGAGATAGAATCTCGCTCTGTTGCCCAGGCTGAAGTACAATGGCGTGATCTTGGCTCATTGCAACCTCCACCTCCCGAGTTCAAGCGATTCTCCTACCTCAGCCTCCCGAGTAGCTGGGATTACAGGCGTCTGCCACAACGCCTGGCTAATTTTTGTATTTTTAGTAGAGATGGGGTTTCACCATGTTGGCCAGGCTGGTCTCAAACTCCTGACCTCAGGTGATCTGCCCACCTGGGCCTCCCAAAGTGCTGGGATTACAGCCGCGAGGCCCTGCACCTGGCCCAAGAAACATTCTTAAGCATGCTTGATCTTGGTAAGTTCCCCTGATTTCTTCCGTAGGAAAAAAACCTAGAGATTGAATTTCTCTGTCTAAGAATAAGTAAAATTCTAAGGCTTTTGATACACTTTTCTAAGTTTCCACCAGAAAAATTATACCAATGTATACTCCCACTTGCAATGTATTAAAGTGCCTACTTCCTTGAATCCTTCCTAACACACCGGGTGTTCACATGATTTTAATAGGTTTAATTTGATAGGTTAAAATGCTGTCTCCATTGAATTTACATTTCTTTGCTTATTAATGTGGCTAATAAACTTTACTTATTTACTAAGACTAGGACTGGACAGTGGAGGCCAGATACCTCTGGCTTTTTGTTTAGATGAATAAATTTTCTTTTTCTCTTAATCCATTCAAGTTGAGTCTCTGTCACTGAAACCTAAACTACACTAACCAATATAATCCTCTGAGGCATACTGAAGTCTTAAAACTTGTATAGTCATTCATTATGTTTTATGGGTTTTTTCTTATGTTTAGAACCCATAGGAAGATCTCATGAATATTTACCAAAATATTTTTCCATTTCCTACTGGGTTAAGATTTGAATTTGAATTATTTATCTAGAATTTATTCTAGTGAATAATTATCAGGAAAAGTCTTTTTTTTTTTTTTTTTTTTTTTTTTGAGATGAAGGCTTGCTCTGTCACCCAGGCTGGAGTGCAGTGGCGCAATCTCGGTTCACTGCAACCTCTGCATCCCAGGTTCAAGCAATTCTCCTGCCTCAGCCTCCCTAGTAGCTGGAATTGCAGGTGTGCACCACCACGCCCAGCTAATTTTTGTATTTTTAGTAGAGATGGTTTCACCATGTTGGCCTGGCTGATCTTGAACTCCTGACCTCAGATGATCCACCCACCTCAGCCTCCCAAAGTTCTGGGATTACAGGCATGAGCCACCGCACCCATCCAGAAAAGTCTACAGCTTTTATTCTTTTCTAATAGTTTTAACCAATTATCTGATCAAAATTTACTTCATTCTTCCACTGATCCAATAGTACCTTTACTCTATGTTAAAGTAGCCGCTTAAAATGTAAATTGGATCACATCAAAGACCTGCTGCTGACCACATTCCCTTGCACTTTTAGAGAGCCTACAAAGTCCTGCAAGAGCTCACCCCAGCCTCTCTGCAACCTCACATTGCACCACTCTTGCTTCAGACACATCAGTCTGAGTTCCACATCAAACTTGTCTGAATATATTCCAAGTATACTGACCTTTATAATCATGCTATTCTCTCAGCCTAGAAAGCTTTCTTCCAACTCTCCAAACAGCTGCCTTCTCTGATAAGATGCTACCTCCTCAGAGAGGCCTTCTCTGACCACAGTCATAGGCATGTTTATGTCCTCATTTCAGTTTAACATAAAATTAACGTAACTGTACACCTCTTTATCATCTGACACTTTTAGGAGCACATCACTTCTATAATAGCAGAAATAAACAGATTCACGTACATCGTGGGTCCCACATGGGTAGAGTTTAATTGACATTAAAATGTCTTCAAATCTATTACACTGTGATTTGGCATTAAACCAAAATGATATTATGTAAGCAGACAGAACTGAAACAGAGTAGTGGAGCATATGCATTTGTTTTTAGTGAAGCAAATGTTCCTCACTGGAGGAATGAACACATTCCACATTTTGCAAAGGAACTGAGATTTTAACGGACCCAAGAAAGGAAAATACCCACAAACAGATGATGCCGTATTATGTTTTGCTATTGAGATGTATGCAAATGGATAGTCCATCACACATAAAGCAAGAAAGTGCCAACATCAAAACTTACAAATGAGTAGCAGAGGCTTGCAAGAAATTCGAGAGACAATAGAATAGCACTATGGAAAAATGCTGCGTCATCAATACCCTTGACAACACAGAGTAGGATATTATACAGAAAAACAGCAGTATCAGCAACTGAGTGGAGAAACAGTAGGAATGTCTTAATATTTTTAAAGTCTAAAAGTTATCTTAAAACAAAATAGACCTGGCGTGGTGGCTCACGCCTGTAATCCCAGCACTTTGGGAGGCCGAGGCAGGCAGATCACATGAGGTCAGGAGTTCAAGACCAACATGGCGAAACCCCGTCTCTACTAAAAATACAAAAATTAGCCGGGTGCAATGGCGCTTGCCTGTAATCCTAGCTACTCGGGAGGCTGAGGCATGAGAATTGCCTGAACCCAGGAGGCGGACGTTGCGGTTAGCCAAGATCGCACCAGTGCACTCCAGCCTGGATGACAGAGCGAGATTCCGTCTCAAAAAAAAAAGGAAAAAAAGAAAGAAATTCTAAGTGATAAAGCATTGTATAACAGTTTGAGGCTGGGCACAGTGGCTCATGCCTGTAATCTCACACTTTGGGAGACCGATTGGGAAGATCGCTTGAGCCCAGGAGTTGGAAACCAGCCAGAGCAACATAGTGGGACTTCCTCCCTACAAAAACATTTAAAAATTAGCCAGGTACAGTGGTGCACCCCTGTAGTCACAGCTATTTGGGAAGCAGGAGGATCCTTCGAGCCTAGAAGTTGGAGGTGGCAGTGAGCAGTGATCTTCCCACTGCACTCCATCCTGGGTGTCAAAAGGAGACCCCCCTCTCTAAAAAATAATAGTTTGACAGTTTTCTTTCTTGTGCTACATAAAATAATTGTACACATTACAATTGAAGGCATCTTATAATAGAAATACCAGAAATGCCCTTTCCTGTTCCTTTTTAAGGCTGACCCAGTGCTCTAAGAGGCTGATACGGAAGGATAAAGTTAAGTCTCCACAAAACCCAGGGAAGAGACTGTGAAACTCCTCTTAGAACCTTGTATGGAGTCATAGCCGAACTAGGAAAAAAAAAAAAGGGAAGAAAGGCATTCCAGAGATAAAGAATAGACTAAGGAGAGGAGATACTTGAAGCCATAATGATTGAGAATATGTAAGACTTGAAATGAATCTTCAGTTCCTTCAACAAGATAAATAAAACTAAATCCATACCTAGATACGTGGTAGAAAAACTAAAGAATTCTACTGACCAAGATATTAAAAGTAACTAAAGAGAAATGGTGTAAACAAAGCAGGAGAGAAACAACAAACCCTGTCCATCCTGTAACAATTGAAATTTTCTGGCTGGGTGCAGTGGCTCACGCCTGTAATCCCAGCACTTTGGGAGGCCAAAGCGGGTGGATCACCTGAGGTCAGGTGTTCGAGACCAGCTTGGCCAACATGGTGAAACCCCCGTCTCTACTAAAAATGCAAAAATTAGCCGGGTGTAGTGGTAGGCACCTGTAATCCCAGCTACTTGGGAGGCTGAGACAGGAGAATTGCTTGAACCTGGGAGGCGGAGGTTTCAGTGAGCTGAGATAGTGCCACTGCAGTCCAGCCGGGGCAACAGAGCAAGACTCCGTCTCAAAAAAAAAA
The DNA here is from genome assembly GCF_008728515.1 of Papio anubis. NCBI lineage: Eukaryota > Metazoa > Chordata > Mammalia > Primates > Cercopithecidae > Papio > Papio anubis. The sequence continues at coordinate 53,361,150 of NC_044991.1, forward strand.
AATTGAATTTTTGACACAGATGACCAATGATTTAAAAATGAGATTGCTAGTATCTGTAGTTAGGAAAATAAAGATAAAGTGAGCATGTTCATACACAGTCTTAGCTAGAATGTAAATTGCAAACTTTTAGAGATTTAGTAACATTTATCAAAAATTTAGCCGGGCATGGTGGCACATGCCTGTAATCCCAGCACTTTGGGAGGCTGAGGCAGGTGATCACCTGAGGTCGGGAGTTCGAGACCAGCCTGGCCAACATGGTGAAACCCCGTCTCTACTAAAAAAAAAAAAAAAAAAATTAGTCGGGCGGGGTGGTAGGCGCCTGTAATCCCAGCTACTCGGGAGGCTGAGACAGGAGAATCATTTGAACCTGGGAGGCGGAGGTTGCAGTGAGCCGAGATCGCGCCACTGCACTCCAGCCTGAATGACAGAGCAGGACTCCATCTCAAAAAAAAAAAAGAAAGAAAAGAAAAAAAAATTAAATGTGTACGCTCTTTGACTCAGCTGTATTACTTCAAGGAGTTGATAGCACCAAAATTGCCTAAGTGCTCAAAGGTGTTTGTAATTAACAGGAGATTGATAAGTTACATACATGTGATGCTATCTTTTAAAGAGGTACTGATATAAAAAAGATGTACGTGGCATAAAATTAAATGTACTTTATTAAGTACTTTTTCGAAGTGTTTACGGAATGAGTGCATTTTGAAAAAAAAAGTATTCGAACTTTCAAAAAAGCTTTAAAAGCTTTATACAAGGAACGATTGAGTGATTATAAGAGCTGGCAGTGGAATGTTAAGAGGTGAGAGGGAGCTAAGTTTAACATAACAATTCACCTCTTTATGGTGTGACACTTAGGAGCGCATCACTTCTGTAATTGAAAAATAAAGTGCATATTTGCAGCAGCTGTACTCTTCAGGCTACAAGGAGGCTTTTCCTCCCGGTAGGCTTGATTTGCTTTTCATTTTCACTTTCGTGGCTGGAAACTTTCTACCCACGGAGCTGGAGGCTGAGGAGGCACCATAAAGCTGGGGCTTGACGAACCGGGGCCTGGGCCGGATCCCCACATATGCCCGGACTTGTTCAGTGGTCAGGTTCAGGAGTCAGGCGAAGAGGCGGGGAGACCTGCGGGACGCTGCCCCGCCCTGCACCCGCTTCCTCCAATGTGTGTTCTAGGGGGCGGGCCTCGCGGGGAGCATCGGCACGATTGGCCCTAAATTCTAACCCGCCCAGGCCGTGGGCCGGGCAGCGTGGTGACGTCGCAACGCGGCGCAGGGTAAGAGCGCGCGCTGGCGGACGCGGCGGCATTAAACGGTTGCAGGCGTAGCGGACTGGTAGTTCTCTTTCTAGGTCTCAGCTTCTCGTCACGACGTTCGCCCGCTCGCTCTGAGGCTCCTGAAGCGGAAACCGGCTAGACTTTCCTCCTTCCCGCCTGCCTGTAGCCGCGTTGCTGCCACTCTGCCACCATGTTCGAGGCGCGCCTGGTCCAGGGCTCCATCCTGAAGAAGGTGTTGGAGGCCCTCAAGGACCTCATCAACGAGGCCTGCTGGGATATTAGCTCCAGCGGCGTAAATCTGCAGAGCATGGACTCGTCACACGTCTCCTTGGTGCAGCTCACCCTGCGGTCTGAGGGCTTCGACACCTACCGCTGCGACCGCAACCTGGCTATGGGCGTGAACCTCACCAGGTGAGCCTCGCGGCGCCGAGAAGCCGGCCCCGGCCCACCCCCACCTCCGGGGCTTGGCGGGATCGCTTCCGAGCCGAGCCCTCATTGGCTGGCGTGGACCATCCGTACCTTCTCATTGGCCTGCCATGCAGGGGGGTGGGGCCCAGCTGACCGCGCGGTTCGGAAAAGCCCGCGCTGGCTGCTGCGTGAACCTGCTTTTTCGCGCCAAAGTCACAAAGCGGGTGGTGGCGGGAAAATGACTGGTTTTTCTGCAGTGCCAGGAACACTGCTCCAGAGCTTTTGCTCACTAAATCCTGTTGGCCTTGAATGGACGCTTTAGTTGTGGCTTTTTTGTTTCCGAGACGGTCTCGATGTGTTGGCCCGGGCTGGTCTCCAACTTCTGGGCTCAGGCGATCCTCCCGGCTCAGTCGCGGTTGACTTTAAACGCTTTATAATGTGCCCTTGCGAGAAAAGTGTCAGCCTGTCATCCTACTTAGTGGCAGGAGATTGTTTCTATCCAGAAGGGAAACTGCTGGTGGTATTTTAGTATAAATACTGCCAGATGCATCCCAAAATGTCTGCATTAATATTCGCATCCTCCAGCAGTGCAATTACCCTCCACCAGTTCTGAGACGGCCTATGGGTGAGAGTGGTAACCCCTTCTAACTGCATTAGAAATACAGACCTTCAGTAGATGGTGTTGATTTTAAACCATGTGTCTCCTGTCTTCTAGTATGTCCAAAATACTAAAATGCGCGGGCAATGAAGATATCATTACACTAAGGGCTGAAGATAATGCGGATACCTTGGCGCTAGTATTTGAAGCACCAAGTAAGTCGTACCTTTTTACTGAGTTATGAAGCTACAGAAGATCAAAACTCTGTGCCAGTGTTTCTCAACAGCATTTGCTTTTTTTTGGTAGACCAGGAGAAAGTTTCAGACTATGAAATGAAGTTGATGGATTTGGATGTTGAACAACTTGGAATTCCAGTGAGTATCAGTTTCTGATTGTAGCGACTGTTGTACACAGGCATGATAGTTATGTCATAGAATGTTGTTTATTTTTACAGACAGGGTCTTCCTCTTTTCCCCAGACTGGAGTGCAGTGGTGCCATATAGCTCACTGTAACCTGGGACTCCTGGGCTCAAGCAATCCACTTAGTCTGCTAAGTGGCTAGGAAGGACTACAGGTCTGTCCCACCACGCCTGGCTAATTTTTTTATTTTTGTGTGTGGGTGTGGGGGCAGTCTTGCCCAGGCTGGTCTGGAATTCCTGGCCTCAATGATCCTCCTCCGTCAAGATAAGTTAATATAATTTAAGCCTACTTCATAACAGAACTTTTTCTAGAAACATATCTACTGGTGCATGTTTTAAAGAGATTTTAGTATTTGGATAGTTGTTTACCACAAGTCTAAAACTCACTGGTTAAATTTATTGTTTACTGCCAGTTGTCTATTTGCATTAATTTCCATGAACCTCTTTTAAAATTTGCTTCCTTCTAGGATGCTTGATTTTTTTTTGTTTTGCTTTGTTTTTGAGGCGGAGTCTCGCTCTGTCGCCCAGGCTGGAGTGCTGTGGCCGGATCTCAGCTCACTGCAAGCTCCGCCACCCGGGTTTACACCATTCTCCTGCCTCAGCTTCCCGAGTAGCTGGGACTACAGGCGCCCACCACCTCGCCCAGCTAGTTTTTTTTTTTAATTTATTTTTTAGTAGAGACGGGGTTTCACCAGGTTAGCCAGGATGGTCTCGATCTCCTGACCTTGTGATCCGCCTGTCTCGGCCTCCCAAAGTGCTGGGATTACAGGCTTGAGCCACCGCGCCCGGCCCGATGCTTGGTTTTTATTAAGTGGGTTTGAAAGCTATCTTAGAAGAAATTTATCCAGGTTAGGTTTATAAACACCAAAGGAGAGAAGAAATGTTGGAATGTTGAAAATGCCTAATATCATATTCTCTCGTTTTCTTTTAGAAAGTAGTTAGACCTGCTTGCGCCGTCATCATTTCTGTGGCATACTCTAATGTTCTCTTACTTTCTCCCTGGAGGATGAGGAGGAGGAGGCGCTTGTTCCCTGGGCAGTGCATTTAATAGCCATTTATTTTTTTTGAGTGGAGTTTGTTAAGAAATTACACGAGTCAGTAATCAGAAAAATCTTGATTCTGAGTTGTTTAGATGTTGCCTTTTAAGAAAGTGAGGGTGCCAAATCATTAAATTTCTAACAATTAACTTTTGGAAAATTTTTGTTCTTAATAGGAACAAGAGTACAGCTGTGTAGTAAAGATGCCTTCTGGTGAATTTGCACGTATATGCCGAGATCTCAGCCATATTGGAGATGCTGTTGTAATTTCCTGTGCAAAAGACGGCGTGAAATTTTCTGCAAGTGGAGAACTTGGAAATGGAAACATTAAATTGTCACAGACAAGTAATGTCGATAAAGAGGAGGAAGCTGTAAGTAGTTTTTAAGTAAAAAAAATAGTTTGAAGAGAATTGTAATACTGCTTATTAGGTTAATTGCTAAAATTAAAAGTAGACAGAATTGGATCCCAAGTAATTTCTGAAAATTGAGATACTGTTGAAATCTGCAACTGATTTGTAAGTGTCATCCAATTTAGAATTATATTTGCAAGAAGGGAATACAAATTCAGCACGTGTACATACCACAGAACAATGGTTTATGGATCAAGCCCACACAGGCTCTTAAGGGTAGGATTGGGAAGCTAGGCATCTAACCTTTAGCTTTCTGGAGATATTTACTCTTACCAAATAATTAAGCATAGAACAGCAACTCTATAGAAGGGTATTGTTAGGAGTAAAAGTCTACCTGTTAGGAGCGCTTATGTAATCCTTATATTAGTGTACATGTTGTGGGTCCAATTGGTAGCCCATTTTAAAGGTGGAGAAGCAGGCTGAGCAACCTTAAGTGACAATTTAGCCAAAGTCACAGGCTGTATGAATCAAAGGTTAAACAGGAAGACTTCTCACTAAGGCTAGAAAGCAGACTCCATGCAACTTTGAGAGTACTTAGAGAGCCCTTGCTTAACCAAAGTAGAAAAAATTAGCCGGGCATGGTGGTGCACACCTGTAACCCCAGCTACTCGGAAGGCTGAGACAGGAGAATGACTTGAACTGAGGAAGTGGAGGTTGCAGTGAGCCCAGATCATGCCACTCCCCTCCAGCCTGGGTGACAGAGCAAGACTCCATCTTTAAAAAAAAAAAAAAAAAACTCGGTAACCTGAGCATAAATTAAAACTTGGTAAATCAAGGACGAAGGTCCTAATCTCATAAGCTTGTTAGGATTAAATATGGTAACATTAAAGAGCTTAGCATGTGCTGTGTCTGGCATATTACAAGCTTACAATAAATACTATATATTGCTTTCTTGTCCCTTGAATGGGTAGTCAACATTTAGTTTAAATAAAGTTGTAAAATTCAGTTGGAAGGGTTTTTTTTTATTATTAATAAAGGCTAGGACCTGATTCTTTATCTGTTTCCTGAATCACATTTCCGCTCCTCTGCTAACCTTATTTTTTTCTTTTTCTGTTTTTCTTTGTTTTTGAGACAGGGTCTTGCTCTGTCCATCCAGGCTGGAGGGCAGTGGTGCAGTCATGGCTCACTACAGCCTCAAACTCCAGGGCTTAAGTTGATCCTCCTGCCTTGGTTTCCCTAGTAGCTGGGACTACAGGTGTGTGCCAACACACCTAACCTGGTTTCCTCTAATTTCATTCTTCCCCTTCCATTACAGTCTATTTGTTGAAGAAATTAGATGATTTGTTAAGTTTTCCAGAGTTTGGATTTTGCTGATTGCATTCCTGTGTATACGTAAATTCTTCCACCCTGTGTCCTACAGACTGGTAGCTATAGCCCTGGAGCCTTGATGATATTCAGGATGTTTTGTTTCGGGGGTGAGAGAGCACGAATACTTTATAGGTGGTGGTGTGTGCCTCTAGTAGAAGGCACAAGGGGTCTGGATGTCTTCGCAGTGTTAGCAGCTATAATAGTCATTGTCTAGATCCATTAAGTCATTAGAGTTTGCAGAGCTGAAATTAATACGTTTTACTCATTTATTAGCTGCTTATCAGAAGAATTTCCATAAAGAAAAGCTTTCCCATATTATATAATTTGGTTATCTAAATTATAGGAAAGACGAGCTAGATACTCGATTCTTTTGCTTTATGCATCAGTCTTCAAAATTTTCATAGCTCCCTCCAAAGTGACTAATAAAAGTGTTTGTGGGTTTTTATAAATGCAAGCTAATAGATTGCAACTTTCTTGATGTTTTTCAATGATGAATCTTCTGTTTTCTCTTGTAGGTTACCATAGAGATGAATGAACCAGTTCAACTAACTTTTGCACTGAGGTACCTGAACTTCTTTACAAAAGCCACTCCACTCTCTTCAACGGTGACACTCAGTATGTCTGCAGATGTACCCCTTGGTAAGATAATAAATTTGAACCTTGTTTTGTAGGTAGTATATGTGATACTCCTCCGTAATTAACTATCTTCCGGTCTTTCAGTTGTAGAGTATAAAATTGCTGATATGGGACACTTGAAGTACTACTTGGCTCCCAAGATCGAGGATGAAGAAGGATCTTAGGCATTCTTAAAATTCAAGAAAATAAAACTAAGCTCTTTGAGAACTGCTTCTGAGATGCCAGCATATACTGAAGTCTTTTCTGTCACCAAATTTGTACTTTTAAGTACATATGTAGATATTGTTTTCTGTAAATAACCTATTTTTTTCTCTATTCTTTGCAATTTGTTTAAAGAATAAAGTCCAAAGTCAGATCTGGTCTAGTTAACCTAGAAGTATTTTTGTCTCTTAGAAATACATGTGATTTTTATAATACAAGAGGGTCTTGACTCTAAATGCAGTTTTAGAATTGTTTTTGAATTTAAATAAAGTTACTTGAATTTCAAACATCACAGGGCAGTGCCTTCATTTTGACCAGGACTATTGGAAGTATCCTACTGAATTCCCAGCTACAGCTACCCTTTCATGTAAATGGTTTTTCAGTTTAGAGCAGCCTGATGGAGATCAAAAGGATTTCAAATACAGTAGGTTACTAGATATTTTAGGGGGATTCGCTTGTCAAACTTGTTATTCCAATTTGAGGACGAGGAACAAGTGAGAGTAGTACAAATCCTGTGTATTTCATTTTACTTGGCAAAAGTTAATACTCTTCAGAAGCTTCGTGTACCCAAAGTCGTGTTGGCTTTATAAGGATGTTAATGGAGTGTTTCTTTTTAGCCTAGGGAGTCCTACAAGAGTCTTTGATGTTTCAGTAGATCTGTAATGGGGCCCAAGGAGTATGGTTCTGCAAAATTTCTCTAGTATAAATACACTTTTTGCAACTTCACTCACATAAAGGATGAAGATGTCTTAAATTCCATGGATGTTGGATCCAACCAAGAAAGTGAGAAAGCCCTGAAGTTACGAAGAAAGACTTAAAAATATTCCCATTAATAGCTGTAAGATAACTGTGCTGTGTATTAATTTTTTGCGTGGTGCAGTGCCTCACACCTGTAATCCCAGCACTTTGGGAGGCAGGCGGATCAACTAAAGTCAGGAGTTTGAGACCAGCTTGGCCAACATGGTGAAACCCCATCTCTACTAAAAATGAAAAAAAAAAAAACTAGCTAGGCATGGTGGCGCATGCCTGTAGTCCCAGCTACTTGGGAGGCTGAGGCAGGAGAATCGCTTAAACCCGGGAGGTGGAGGTTGCAGTGAGCCGCGATCATGCCACTGCACTCCAGCCTGAGCAAGAGTGAGACTCCATCTCAAAAATACATATATATATTTTTGGCTGGTTTGATAGTAGGTTATCAGAACTTACATTAGTGTCACTAAAGTAGGTATACAACCCCCGCTGCTAAATTTGGCTTTAGAAAAAGCATTTTTAAAAATTGCTTTATCATAATCCTTTTTTCCAGTGCATTTTTGTTTGGTAGATTAAATGACTAGTTTCTTTATTAAATTACTTGGACTGAGTTCTAGTTACTGGACATGAGAATTAACCATGTCCAGTAGTAAGTATTCATTTTCCTACAGTGTGCCTCTGAGTGAAGAAGGAAACAGGCTGCAAAAGAGGCTGATGGAATTTTGGGGTGATGGATGTATTTCCATCTAGATTGGTGATGGTTCTAGGACCATACGTATTTTCAGAGCTCATCTATTTGTACTTGTGTATAAATTATACCTCAATAAACAACTTTCTGAAAAGCTTCATGTGCAGCAAAATGTCCCTTGTGGGCAGGCCTTTTACCTGGACAAGGCCTGAAAATAAGCACAAGTTTGTGGAGCTATTCAAGGGAAGTATAGTGGGGTATTGACAGCACAGTTTACAAGTGTGCTATTCAAGGGAAGTGTGGTAGTGGGGTGTTGAAGGCGAGCGCCCGTGGAAGGCTGGCGCCTTGCAGCGGATATCTGGCCGCACTGACTTCTGGTCCTGAGGCTGCGACGGACTCGGCTTCTGCCTCCCTGGGAAGCCATGGCGCTCTCTAGCCTGGCCCCTGTTCTAAAGAAGGGAGAAACCACGTAGCTGGCTTGCCCTGGGCCTGACGGTGACCCAGGTGGGCGAGGACCCTAGGTGCTCGCCCGCCACAGTGGAGGTAGCCGGCGGCGGGCACAGGTCGCGGCTGCCTAAACAAAACGCACGAATCGGCATTCGGCCCGTGCAGCCCCGATGCCTCCTGCAGCTGATACTCCGTAAGTGATAGCCTGGGAAGCTGGTTGAGGAAACAAACGCTTCCGGAGACGCAACTTCCGACGCGCCTGTTTCCGGCACGCCACTTCCGGCGCACTGATCCCGGCTGGGGCGGCCTGCGTGGCCCTTAAGCGGGCCGTACCATGCGACCTCGTACGCTGCCAACCGTGGGCGAGCTCTGGGTGTGCGGACGGCCTGGCGCGGCGCTCCGGTAAGGCGTGTGTGCGACGGGGCGGGGACATAACCGTCCTCTTGGGCTCTGGGCGTGTCCGAGACCGCGCTTCCCGCCGAAATCAAGCTCCGAGTCATCCGTGTGGGGCATTCGTCCTCCCTGGCACAGTTTGTTTTACGTCTAAATTCGCGTCGGTTCTTATTTATCTCTCTGGCAAGGTCTGAAGACGGGCAGGAGAATAACGTATGTAGAGACGCGTAATGCCAGGCACTGTGCCAAACGTCTTATGATGCTTTTAGAACTCTCGTAACATTCAGGTGCTGAGGGAGTTTGGGGGTAGCGGTGAGCTGGTAAAAAGCCTGTTGGGAACGAAGACTGATACTTTGAAAATGCTCGTTTTTCTTTTCCCCCTCTTTTAGAATCCTCTTTGCCAAGAGTAAACATTCGTCTCCCCTCTCCCTCACGCCCCTGCGATGTGTTGTTTTGATGCGGATGTATGAATAGTGTCAGGACGTACTTAACAAAAAAGTCTAAGTGCAAGTTAGATGTGGTTAAATTCCTTCAAAAACCACACATATTGGTAGTTTGAACTTTTATAGAATTAAATGCAGTCGGGATCACAACACTAAAAACCTAGTATTTGACGCAGTTTGATCCAATCTTTTTTGAAAAGTATAGAGATTAGCATTATGCTCATTTTTCAATACTTGATTTCTAGACCAGGATGTAATCAATAAAAAGGGACACTAATATTTAGCACCAATTATTTAATTATGCTAGTTACTTTGCATTGACTGCAAGCCACTTAAAACAGTTTGTTAGGCCGGGCACACTGGCTCATGCCTATAATCCCAGCACTTTGGGAGGCCGAGGCGTACGGATCAGAAGGTCAGGAGTTTGAGACCAACCTGGCCAATATGGTGAAACCCGTCTCTACTAAAAATACAAAAATTAGCCGGGCATGGTAGCAGGCGCCTGTAGTCCCAGCCACTTGGGAGGCTGAGGCGGGAGAGTCGTTTGAACCCTGGAGGCGGAGGTTGCAATGAGCCGAGATCGGGTCACTGCACTCCAGCCTGAGTGACAGAGCGAGACTCCGAGACTCCGTCTAAAAAAAAAAAAAAACACCAAAAAAAGAAAACAATTTGTTAATTTTTGGAATTAAGTATGTGCAAAGTACTTAGAACAGCTGGCATCTAACAAAGACTAGGTAAGTACTAACCACCATTATTGTGATGATGATAATGATGAATTTTCAAAATGCCAACCCAGAAACAAACTAGTCCTTTTTTTATGTTGCCCTTATGCCCTTATTGAAATACTTCATTTTATTGTTACTATTTTTTAAGACGGAGTCTCGTTCTGTCGCCCAGGCTGGAGCACAGTGGCTTCAAGCGATTCTTCTGCCTCAGCCTCCCGAGTAGCTGGGACTACAGGCACCCTCCACCATGCCTGGCTAATTTTTGTAGTTTTAGTAGAAACAGGATTTCATCATATTGGCCAGGCTGGTCTCGAACTCCTGACCTCGTGATCCACATGCCTTGGCCTACCAAAGTGCTAGGATTACATAGGATTACAGGTGTGAGCCACTGTGCCCGGCCAGTTTTCTTTTTTTAAAGATATGTTTTTGAATTTAGAATTTAAAAACTTTGACTAAAATATATTTATCCATTTTGATCATACAGCTTTGTTACTTTATGGAGGAAAAGTGGACAAATAAAAAAAATTATTTTTATTTTATTTTATTTTTGACACAGAGTCTCATTCTGTCACCCAGGCTGGAGTGCAGTGGTGCAATCTCGACTCACTGCAACCTCTGTCTCCCAGGCTCAAGCGATTCTTGTGCCTCAGCCTTCCAAATAGCTAGGATTACAGGCATGTGCCACTGTGCCTGGCTGATTTTGGGGGTTTTTTTAGTAGAAATGGGGTTTCACCATGTTGGTCAAGCTGGTCTCAACTTACTGACCTCAGGTAACCCGCCCACCTCAGCCTCCCAAAGTTCTGGGATTACAGGCATGAGCTACCACACCCAGCATATTAATACAAATTGCCTTATTTTAAATGTTAGGATTTTTCAGACTTATCCACTGTCTCTTAAACTGGTGACATAATAGCCATGATTTCATTACCGCTGTCTGCTTTGAATATTTTGAACAAGAACCCAGGTTTTTATTCCATTTTTTTCTTTCTTTCCTTAAAATTTATTGTAAGATATTGTACCATGTTCCGTTTCTTAAGGTTGGTACAGAAGTAATTAGGAAAATGAAGTACTACTTTTGGTGCTTGGGATGGGGCAGAGAGGTGGGCGCTTCTAGAGGCACTAGTATAGCCAGGCCCTTATCCAAATTTACAAGGGTCCTGGCATGGTGGCCTGTAATCCCAGCGCTTTGGAAGGCTGAGTTGTGCAGATCACTTGAGGTCAGAAGTTCAAGACCAGCTTGGCCAAAATGGTGAAACCCCATCTCTACTAAAAATACAAAAATTAGCTAGGCATGGTGGTGCATGCCTGTAATCCCAGCTACTCAGGAGGCTGAGGCAGGAGGATTGCTTGAACCCAGGAGGTGAAAGCAGCAGTGAGCGAAGATCGCGCCACCGCACTCCAGCCTGGGCAACAGAGTGAGACTCTATCACAAAGAAAAAGAAAAAAAGGAGTTCGAGACCAGCCCGGCCACCATGGTGAAATCCAGTCTTTACTTAAAAAATAGAAAAATTAACCAGGCGTGGTGGTGCATGCCTATAAATCCCAACTACTCGGGAGGCTGAGGCAGGAGAATCTCTTGAACCCGGGAGGCGGTGGTTGTAGTGAGCTGAGATTAACCCACTCTACTCCAGCCTGGGTGACAAAGCAAGACACCGTCTCAAGAAAAACAAACAAACAAACAGAAAACCCCACAAATTTACGGCAAGAAACTTTACAGATCTTTTGCATTAAAGGGTTGATCTCTATTGAGGGGCAATAGGCAAAATGTTGATGTGAGTGTATTCCATTTCCTGCCCTCTTCTCCCTCCCTGTCAAACAAGAGAATCATTTGAATGCTCCTCTTGCTTTTTCTTAAAAGTGGGAGCAGGGGACAGGCAATACTGTGGTGTCAGGTGGACCTGGATTTAAGTCCTCATTATTCTACCTAGTCTCTATGTGACTTTGGAAAAATTAAAAGTCAGGGAATCTTAGTGCCAAAATAAACTGGAATGTGATTCTTGGTGAGTGTCTTCACTGTCATTCTACAAGGACAGACCAGACTAGATATTTAATATATAGTGAGAATGTTTTCACTGTGTCAGAGGCATATCTGGTTCTCCATATGCGTATGCCTCTGACACAGTGAAAATTTAACAGTGAAGTGTAAATTGCCCATTGCTAGTCTGACGTGGCAGCCCAGAACTCCAATGCAGAGCATCTAATAATCCTGAACTCATTGGCTTTAATGCACCTTTGTCACCAAAAAACCTACAGCGTTTTTTGTTTTCAAACCGTAGCTGTGTCAGCGTGTTATGATGCCGTCCCGTACCAACCTGGCTACTGGAATCCCCAGTAGTAAAGTGAAATATTCAAGGCTCTCCAGCACAGACGATGGCTACATTGACCTTCAGGTAAATGCAGACAAGAACTGCAAGACTGGCTGGCTGTGTTTCTGTTGAGTTAGCCGGAAGACCTTCCAAATGGAGGGTTTGCTAACTGTCCCTAGGGATTAGAGGGAGCAACAAGAGGAAAACTCAGCTCTGAGACCTTTTCAGCCATAATTGCAGAAGAGGGCTGTGGCAGGGTAGTTTCAAACCAATTCCAGTATTGTCCATCTCTAAGAATTTTTAGTTGTAATGCCAGAGCCTTGTAGTTACAGGTTTTATTTACTTTATTCAGAAACTAACTAGATTGTGTTTTGTTAAGATGGAGTTTGTTTGTTTTTTTTAAGGAACTTTAAAATTTTCGTTAGGTGAAATTTTTTTTTTTTTTTGAGACGGAGTCTCACTCTGTCACCCAGGCTGGAGTACAGTGGCCGGGTCTCAGCTCACTGCAAGCTCTGTCTCCCAGGTTTATGCCATTCTCCTGCCTCAGCCTCCCGAGTAGCTGGGACTACAGGCGCCCGCCACCTCGCCCGGCTAGTTTTTTTTTTGTATTTTTAGTAGAGACGGGGTTTCACCGTGTTAGCCAGGATGGTCTCGATCTCCTGACCTCGTGATCCGCCCGTCTCGGCCTCCCAAAGTGCTGGGATTACAGGCTTGAGCCACCGCGCCCGGCGTGAAATTTTTTTTTATCAGTGTTTATTTACACTTTAGTCAAAGCCAGTTCACCTTTTAAGGGAGAAACTTATTGCTAAAGCCAGCAGATCGTAGGAATCTTCCTTCTTTCCTGATGTCATGAGATCCAATTTATTAAAGGTATTCTTGTGATAAATAGTAAGTAAAACAGAGTATTTATTAAATTTGTATCCTACCCTAACCATTTATAAACTAGTCAATACTATTATAGCATCTCCTTTTACGCACTTCCCCTTACAATAGAATATTCTAGGTGGAACTAGGGCCAACGAGGAAGTAGCAGGAATCCATCCTTTATAAATAAATAAATTACTCTTTGGACCCACATTTGAAGGAGAGATAAAAATAGATCTGGAAAGATCTGGAAAGCTTCCAGCCACTTAGGTCAGGCACAACCATGAGCCAAACCTTAGAAAATTTGTCTCTGAATCTTAACCTTGAATTGAGTTTGTTCATAAGGCAGGTTTACTTGCTATGTGGAACAAACAATTGATGGTTTGGAATAAACTGAAATTGCCTTCTTTTCCTTTTTTTTTTTGAGACAGAATTTTGCTCTTGTTGCCCAGGCTGAATGAAGTGCAGTGGTGCCATCTCGGCTCACTGCAACCTCCGCCTCCCAGGTTCAAGCAATTCTTCTGCCTGAGCCTCCTAAATAGCTGGGATTACAGGCATGCGCCACTATGCCCAGCTAATTTTGTATTTTTAGTAGAGACGGTGTTTCTCCATGTTGGTCAGGCTGGTCTCGAACTCCTAACCTTAGGTGATCTTCCTGCCTCGGCCTCCCAACGTGCTGGGATTATAGGCGTGAGCCACCGAACCCAGCCTCTTGTTTTGTTTTTAAGATGTAGTCTTGCTGTGTTGCCCAGACTGGAGTACAGTGGCGCAGTCCTGGCTCACTGCAACCTCCCTCTCCCAGTTCAAGCGATTCTCATATCTCAGCCTCCCTAGTAGCTGGGGGACTACAGGTGTGCACCACCATGCCTGGCCAATTTTCGTATTTTTAGTATAGATAGGGTTTCACCATGTTGGCCAGGCTGTTCTTAAACTCTCAACCTCCAGTCATTCACCCACCTTGGCCTCCCAAAGTGCTGAGATTACAGATGTGAGCCACCGTGCCTGGCCTTTTTTTTTTTTTTTTTGAGACAGGGTCTTGCCCTTTTGCCCAGGCTTGGGTACAGTGGCACAGTCAAGGCTCACTGCCACCTTGACCTCCTGGGCTCGAGCAGTCTTCTCACCTCAGCCTCCTGAATAGCTGTTACCACAAGCATGTGCCACCACGCCCAGCTAATTTTAAAATTTTTTGTAGAGACAGGATCTGTTAAATCCCCATAAGTTAGTACAGCCATCTATATACCAGGCAGTTAATAAATATATGTCTAACAAATGAATGACCATAAAGTCAGTTCTGTTTTTGTTTATAAAAAGTTTCTTATGATACAATGAATGATTTATGGAATGAGATTCAAACTAGAGTGAATGACATTCCTCTGAGATTCCTTTGAGTAACTGTGAGAGCAATAACTAGAGCTTCATCTCTTGCATCTCTTGCCAGTCCCTTTTATTTCTCAGAGCTGCACTAGGTGGTAGGACATACTTAAGACACATAAAGCATCTAGTTTGGTTCTTAATTACCCTCCCGTTTTTGTTGTTGTTGTTGTTTTTGAAACAGGTTCTGGCTTTGTCACCCAGGCTGGAGCTCAGTGGTGCAATCTCAGCTGGCTGCAGTCTTCACCTCCTGGGCTCAAGCCATCCTCCTACCTCAGCCTCCCAAGTAGCTGAGACTGCAGGCACATACCACCATGCCCAGCTAATTTTTGTATTTTTTGTAGAGATGAGGTTTCACCATGTTGCCCAGGCTGGTCTCAAACTCTTGAGCTCAAGTGATCTCCCTGCCTCAGCCTCCCACGTTGCTGAGATTATAGGTGTGAGCTCTCCTCCCTGTTTTAAAGTGTTTGAGGCTGGGCTTGATGACTCACACCTGTAATCCCAGCACTTTGGGAGGCAGAGGCGGGAGAATTCCCTTCAGCCCAGGAGTTGGAGACCACCCTGGGTAACATAGTGAGACCCTGTCTCTACAGAAAATTTTAAACATTAGCTGGGCATGGTGGCATACGCTTGAAGTCCCAGCTACTTGAGAGACTGAGGCAAGAGAATTGCTTGAGTCCAGGAGTTTGAGGCTGCAATGAGCTATAATTGCACCACTGCACTCCAGCCTGAGTGACAGAGCAAGACTCTGTCTCTAAAATCATAAAAATTAGGCAGGGCGCTGTGGCTCACGCCTGTAATCCCAGCACTTTGGGAGGCCGAGGCGGGCAGATAACCTGAGGTCAGGACTTCGAGACCAGCCTGACCAACAAGGTGAAACCCTGTCTCTACTAAAAATACCCAAAAAATTGCTGAGTGTAGTGGTAGGCACCTGTAATCCCAGCTACTCAGGAGGCTGAGACAGAAGAATCACTTGAATCCAGGAGGTGGAGGTTGCAGTGAGCTGAGATCGTGCCATTGCACTCCACCCTGGACAACAAGAGCAAAACTCCGTCTCAAAACAAGCAAAAAAAAAAAAAACCCATAAAAATTAAAAGTAATTAATTAAATGTTTGAACCCAGGTATTTGCATAACGTTCTTCATTGTCTTTTATTGTCTCTGTTTCTCTTCCAGTTTAAGAAAACTCCTCCTAAGATCCCTTATAAGGCCATCGCACTTGCCACTGTGCTGTTTTTGATCGGCGCCTTTCTCATTATTATAGGCTCCCTCCTGCTGTCAGGCTACATCAGCAAAGGGGTAAGCTGACAGGCATGTGGGAATAAGCTATGAGATTTTAAAAATGTTAGCCAAGGCTCGTGTGTGTGTGTGTTTCCCAGTGGTCTATTTTTTTTGAGACAGGATCTTGCCCTGTCATCCAAGTTAGAGTGCAGTGGCACAACCTTTACCTCCCTGGGCTCAAGTGATCCTCCCATCTCAGCCTCCCAAGTAGCTGGAACTACACGTGTGTGCCACCAAGCCCAGCTAATTTTATTTTTTATTTATTTTTGTTTGTTTTATTTTTTGCAGAGGCAGGGTTTCACTATGTTGCCCAGGCTGATCTCTAATTCCTGAGCTCAAGCAGTCTGCCTGCCTCAACCTTCCAAAGTGCTGGGATTGCCAGTGTGAACCATTGCACCTGGCCAATTTTTTTTTTTTTTTCAATTTTTTTTCCAATTTTTACGGGGACGTAGTAGGTATATATACTTAGGGGATACATGAGATATTTTGATACAGCCATGCATTCATAATAATCACATCAGGCTAAATGGGGTATCCTTCACCTCAAGCATTCATCATTTGTGTTACATTCCAATTATACTTTTATTTATTTATGTATGTATTTGTTTATGTATTTATTTTTGAGACAGAATCTCACTCTGTCATCCAGGCTGGAGTGCAGTGGCATGATATCAGCTAACTGCAACCTCTGCCTCCCAGGTTCAAGCTATTCTTGTGCGTCAGCCTCTCGAGTAACTGAAATTACAGACGTGTGGCACTACACCCAGCTAATGTTGGTATTTTTAAGTGAGACAGGGGTTACCATCATGTGAATGAGTGGTCGTGCTCCTGGCCTCCCAAAGTGTTGGGATTACAGACAGGCTAAAGCTGTATAGCTTACTTTTAGTTATATATACATACATACATACATATATATATATATATATATATTTCTTTTTTTTTTTTTTGGGGAACCAGCAGTCTTTTTTTGAGACTGGGTCCGGCTGCTGCTTCGCCCAGGCTAGATGCGGTGGCGGATCTCAAAAGCTCACTGCAAAGCTCCATACTCGGGTTCCGCATATTCTCACCACTCAGCCTCCCGGTAGCCTGGGACCACACGGCGCCCGCCCGCCAGCCCGGCTAGTTTTGTATTTTTTACAAAGTAGAGGCAGGTTCCGCCATGTGCTTAAGGATGGTCTGCGTCTCCTGACCCGCGTGATCGCCCGTCTACGAAACTCCCAAAGTGCTGGGATTACAGGCTTGGAGCCGCACCCGACACAGGTGGAGTCTTGTTCTGTCACCCAGGCTGGAGTGCAGTGGTACAATCTCAGCTCACTGCAACCTCCGCCTCCTGGGTTCAAGTGATTCTGCTGCCTCAGCCTCCTGAGTAGCTGAGACTACAGTGGCAAACCAGCACGGCTGACCTATTTTTGTATTTTTAGTAAAGACGGGTTTTTGCCATGTTGGCCAGGCTGGTCACGAACTCCTGACCTCAAGTGGTCTGCCCGCCTGGGCCTCCTAAAGTGCTGGGATTACAGGCGTGAGCCACCACGTCCAGCCTTAGTTATTATATTTTTAAATGTACAATAAATTATTCTCTAGTCATTTTGTGCTATCAAATCCTAGAGCTTATTCATTCTATGTAACTATGTTTTTGTACCCGTTAACCATCCCCATTTCCCCCCACCTTTCCCAGCCTTTGGTAACCATCATTCTGCAATATTCATGAGTTCAATTGTTTTAATTTTTAGTTCCCACAAATGAGTGAGAACTTGGAAAGTTTGTCTTTCTGTGCCTGGCTTATTTCACTTAACATAACGTCCTCCAGTTTCATCCATGTTGTTGCAAGTGACAGGATCTCATGCTTTTTTGTGGCTGAATAGTACTCCATTGTATATATGTACCACATTTTCTTTATTCATTTGTCTGTTGAAGAACACTTTGGTTGCTTCCAAATTTTGGCTGTTGTTAATAGTGCTGCCATAAATATGGAAGTGCAGATATCTCTTTGACAGACTGATTTCCTTTCTTTTGGGTATATACCTAGCCGTGAGATTGCTGGATCATATGGTAGTTCTATTTCATACTGTTCTCCGTAGTGGCTATACTAATTTACGTTCCCATCAACATTGTACGAGGGTTCCCTTTTCTCCACATCCTTGCTATCATTTGTTATTGCCTGTTTTTTTGGATAAAAGCCATTTTGGCTGGGTGCAGTGGCTCACACCTGTAGTCCCAGCACTTTTGGAGGCCGAGGCAGGAGGATCACTTGAGCCCAGGAGTTCGAGACCAGCCTGGGCAACATAGTGAGACCTCGTGTCTATATTTTTTAAAAAGCCATTTTAACTGGGATGAAATGATACCTCATTGTAGTCTTGATTTGTATTTCTTTGATCAGTGATGTTAAGCACCTTTTCTTATACCTATTTGCCATTTGTATGCCTTCTTTTGAGAAATGCCCATTTTTGACTGAATTATTAGATTTTTTTCCTATAGAGTTTGAGCTCCTTATATATTCTGGTTATTAATTCCTTGTCAGATGGATACTTTGCATATATTTTTTTCCATTCTGTGGGTTGTCTCTTCACTTTGTTGATTGTTTCCTTTGCTGTACAGAAGCTTTTTAACCAGATGTGATCTCATTTATCTGTTTTTGCTTTGATGGCCTGTGCTTTTGGGGGCATTATTCAAGAAATCTTTGCCCAGTCCAGCATCCTGGAGAGTTTCCCCCATGTTTTCTTGTAGTAGTTTCATAGTTTTAGGTCTTACATTTAAGTGTTTAATCCATTTTCATTTGATTTTTGTATATGGTAGGAGATTTGAGGGGTCTAGTTTCATTCTTCAGCATATGGATATCCAGTTTTCCTAATACCATTTATTGAAAAGACTGGTTCTTTCCCTAGTGTATGTTTTTTTTTTTTTTAGAGAGAGTCTCACTCTGTCATCCAGGCTGGAGTGCAGTGGCACCATCTTGGCTCACTGCAACCTCAGCCTCCCAAGTAACTGGGACCACAAGCAGGTGCCACCACACTTGGTTAATTTTTTTTTTTTATTTTTTATATAGACGAGGTTTTGCCATGTTGCCTAGGCTGATCTCAAACTCCTAGACTCAAGCAGTCCAGGAGTACAGTGGTGTGATCACAGCTCTCTGCAACCTCAATCTTCTGGGCTCAATCGATCCTCCCAGCTCAGCTTCACAAGTAGCTGGAGTTACAGGTGTGAGTCATCATAGCCAGCTAATTTTTTTGTTTGTTTGTTAGAGATGAGATCTCATTCATTATGTTGCCCAGGCTGGTCTTGAACTCCTAGGCTCAAGCAATCCTCCTGCCTCAGCCTCCCAAAGTGCTGGAATTACAGGCTTGAGCCACTGCACCCCTATGGCTATGTTCCCCGTTGTGTGTTAATTATGGTCAGTGTGAGGCCCACCCTAGCCTCCCAAAGTACTGGGATTACAGGCGTGAGCCACTGCACCCGTTGAATGTAGAATTTTATCAAATGCTTTTCTAGCATTGATTGAAATAATCATATGGTTTTTGTCCTTTATTCTGCTGATATGATTTTATCACATTGATTTGTATAAGTTGAACCATCCTTGCATTTCTGGGATAAATCCCACTTGGTCCTGATGAATAATCTTTTTAATGTATTGTTGAATTTGGTTTGCTAGTATTATCCTCCTTATTGAGGATTTTTGCATCAATGTTCATCAGGGATATTGGCCTATTTTTCTTTTTTCAACGTGTCTTTGCCTGGTTTTGGTATCGGTAAAACTGGCCTCATAGAATGAGTTTGGAAGTATTCTCTCCATGTCTGTTTCTGTTTCAGAATAGTTTCAGTAGGATTAGTATTCTTTTTTTTTTTTTTTTGAGACAGGGTCTCATTCTGTCACCCAGGCATAGTGCAGTGGTACGAGCTCAGCTCACTGCAACCTTTGCCTCCCAGGCTTATGTGATCCTGCCACCTCGCTAGCAACTGGGACCACAGGCGTGTACCACCATGCCCGTCTAATTTTTGTGTTGTTTGTCAAGACAGGGTTTTACCATGTTGACCAGGCTGGTCTTGAAATCCTGAGCTCAAGCGATCTGCCTGCCTAGGCCCCCCAAAGTGCTGGGATTACTGGAATAAGCCACCATGCCCAGCCAAGTATTAATTCTTTAACTGGTATAATTCAGCAGTGAAACTATCAAGTCCCAGGCTTCTCTTTGCTAGGAGACTTTTTATTACGGCCTCAATCTCATTACTCTTTGTTTGTCTATTCGGATTTTAGGTTTTTTTTCCTGATTGAATCTTTGTTTTTATATTCATGTCTAGTACAGCAGATTCCAGCAGAAAGAACAAAAAGATTTTCTTTTGCATTTTGTTCTTTGTTGGCAAAATATGTTTTTCTTCCTTTGAGCAACAGTAAACTTCCATAGTTCCTATAAGGGAGGTGGTAGCAGGTAGACAAACTTGGTCTCTGAGATATTAGACAGTTTGCCCTGTAATAGTTTGGAACAACATGGCTGAGCCTGGCATGCAAGAGTCCTGATTGGTAAAGGGCTGTAGCTGGAGCAGCATGCTGTCATTGTAGCTGTGCAGTGCCATGGATGTACCGTCAGTGTTTGGAGAGAAATAGCAATTCTGTTATATGTGTGGGGTCACTGTGCCTCATAAGTCAGTTCCTTCTTACATTATGTTTGTATGGCGTTCCTGTTGAGCTTCAATATGAAACCTTAGAAACCTAAAGTAGTTGGTGGTTCTTTCTCATGGGCTGTCCCCACATACACAATGTCTAAGTTGTCTTGAACCAATTCTGACTATAATTAACACACAACAGGGAACACAGCCAGCCAGCTGCAGTGGCTCAAGCCTATAATTCCAGCATTTTGGGAGACTGAGGCAGGAGGATTTCTTGAGCCCCCGAGTTCAAGACCAGCCTGGGCAACATAGTGAGACCTCATCTCTACCAAACAAACAAACATACAAAATTAGCCAGGTATGGTGACTCACACCTGTAACCCCAGCTACTTGGAGGCTGAGGTGGAGGATCACTTGAGCCTTGGAAGTTGAGGTTGCAGTGAGCTGTAATCACGCCATTGTAATTCAGCCTGAGCAATAGAGCAAGACTCTTACCTCAAAAAAAAAAAAAAAGAAAAGAAAAAAGAAAAAAAAACCTGAAATTCTGAGAAAAACACAGAGTTTATTGTAGTGGTAGCTGTACAATTACAAAAGGTGAAAAACAACCAAAGTGTCCAGCAGTTGTATGTGGGGCAGTTAAGTAAAACTGTGGCATGTCCATTTCAGTGGAATGTTACACATCCTTACAGTTTAAATATATGAAGAAGTTTTAATAATATTGGCCACAGGACACAGAGTATGTTGTGTTCACAACTAAGAGCTTTAAAAAAAGGAAAAGAAGCTAAAATATCTGGATGAGAATGGGTCATTTTTTTCTTTATAATTGTTAGTACTTTGTAGTTTTTCTTCAATTTATAGTCAGGAGGAAACCTTTTCCCTCGGTAGTATACAACTCAAAGAAAATGTACTGAAGAGTATAAAATACTGATCTAAGGATTAGGTATGAGACTTTTTATTTTAAAATGTGTAACTCTTACGATACTAATGTGTTTGCCTCCTTCTGCCACCAGGGGGCAGACCGGGCCGTTCCAGTCCTGATCATTGGCATTCTGGTGTTCCTACCGGGTTTTTACCACCTGCGCATCGCTTACTACGCATCCAAAGGCTACCGTGGTTACTCCTATGATGACATTCCAGACTTTGATGACTAGCACCCACCTAATAGCTGAGGAGAAGAGTCACAGTGGAACTGTCCCAGCTTTAAGATACCTAGCAGAAACTATAGCTAAGGACTAAGGAATTCTTCTGCTTGCAGATGTTTAAGAAAATAATGGCCAGATTTTATGGGTCCTTCCCAAAGATGTTAACTGAACCTACAGTAGCTAATTAGGACATGCTCTGTTTTTCATCCCTTGGCCCTGGCAAGAGCTCCTGACAAGTTTTTCCACAGGAATATGTATCATGGAAGAATAGAGGTTATTCTGTAATGGAAAAGTGTTGCCTGCCACCACCCTCTGTAGAGCTGAGCATTTCTTTTAAATAGTCTTCATTGCCAATTTCCTCTTGTAGCAAATGGAAGAATGTAGTATGGCTAATTTCTTATTACTAAGTAATTTATTTTAAAAATATCTGAGTATATTATCCTCTACACTTATCCCTACCTTCATGTTCCAGTGGAAAATCAAAGATCGGTGAGTTCATCTGTAATGTTTTTTTTACTTGCTTTCTTATTGACAGCAACCAGGAATTTTTTTTTCCTGCGGAGCAAGTTTTCAAAATGTAAATACCCTCTCTGTTTAACAGTCCTTGGCCCATTCTGATCCAGTTCACCAGTAGATTGGACAGCATACAATTTGGATCATTTTGTCCCTTGTAAATCAAAATGTTCTGTAGATTATTCCTTTAATGGCTGGACTTTTGGCTGTTTCCTAATGAAACATGTAGATAAGTGGTTATTATTTCGAGTTTATAACCCTATTGCTAGCACCTTGTGATATCATCATTCTGCTCATGATTCCAAGGATCAGCCTGGATGCCTAGAGGACTAGATCACCTTAGTTTGATTCTATTTTTTAGCTTGCAAAAGGTGACTTATATTCCAAAGAAATTAAAACGTTGAAATCCAAATCCTGGAATTAAAATGAGTTAACTTTAAACATTTCAGAAAACATTTTAATGATTTTATGATATCTTTAATCCCAGTACCCAGATCTACCTTAGTTTGTAGGTAGCTGGCATTATGGGTCACACTCTACTTTCCCTAACTCTGAGGTGTGGACTTGGGCAGCTAGAAGCATTGGACATGCCATCAGCTGAGTTGGAAGGCTATGGGAAGAGCAAGTGTTAGATGTCTACTCAATATCCAAGTGGAGCTGTTGAGGAGGCAGTTGTGATGCATGTGTGTGTCTAGAGTTTAAGAGTGGGTCTTGGATGGAAATAGAAATTTGGGAGTCAGTATTTGGACAGTATCTTAAAAATCAGAGGGCTGTTTGAGATCACCAGTAGAGCGAGTGTAGTTGGAAGGGAAAAAAAAAAAGACTCAGGAAATGAGGGACAAAGAGAGGGTGACGTGAAGCAGCCTCCAAGATTAGGCACTTTTGGTAATGGGAATGTTGACTGGGGAGTCCAGTAGTCTAGAGTTCCTGATCCTTGACAGTGAATATGTGAGGTGATATATAAAGCTTTATCTTGGGGAGTGGTTGCCAAGCAAAGCTCAGATCAGAAGGTTTTGACCAAACCAAATGATTTGGTTTATTTATTTATTTATTTTTTATTTTTATTTATTTTTTTTTTTTGAGACAGAATCTCGCTCTGTCGCCCAGGCTGGAGTGCAGTAGCCGGCTGGATCTCAGCTCACTGCAAACTCCGCCTTCCGGGTTTACGCCATTCTCCTGCCTCAGCCTCCCGAGTAGCTGGGACTACAGGCGCCCGCCACCTCGCCCAGCTAGTTTTTTTGTATTTTTTAGTAGAGACAGGGTTTCACTGTGTTAGCCAGGATGGTCTCCATCTCCTGACCTTGTGATCCACCTGTCTCGGCCTCCCAAAGTGCTGGGATTACAGGCTTGAGCCACCGCGCCTGGCCTATTTTTATTTTTATTTTTTTTAAACAGAGTCTTGCTCTACTGCCCAGGCTGGAGTGCAGTGGCAGTCATGGCTCGCTGCAGCCTTGAATTCCTGGGCTCAAGTGATCCCCGCACCTTGGCCTCCCAAAGTGTTGGGATTACAGGCATGAGCTACCGAGCCTGGCCTATTCGGTCCTTTTTTAAAAAGTTGATGCTGCTGATCAAAGAAAATAAACAGAAGGGTATAAAGTGAAAAGTAAACATTTGGGCATGGAGTGGAGAGTGTGCATTCACTCCAGCTTACCTCTCAAGGTTTTCCAAATAAATTTCTTAATATACCCCTTCCTGAAATGCTCTAAGCACATATATACATACCTGGTTTTTAAAACTTGGTCTCCCATTGTATGGTTCTATAATTTTTTCCCCCCACTGATTCTATTTTGTGTATCTTTCCATATCCATGGAGATCAGTCATATTCTTGTTAATGCACATTATAAGTGTAGTTTTTCATCCTATGCATTTAGTAGTCATAGGATCAGAGCAGAAACCAACCAACTTCCTACCTGGGGTAGGAATCTCCTCTCCAGAGTTCCCTGAGGAATGGCCTTTGCTGCTCTATTTCAACATTCACACTTGTGATCTTATTCCAGCTGGCATTGTTACAGAAGTATCATTTATGAAGCCAAACTCAGACTCCTTGCAACTTGTATGCTTTTACCGTAGTTGTATTATTTGGTGTTTTATAGAAAAGACTTAAACCTCTATGGCCATACTACCCTGAATGCTCCCGACCTCATCTGATCTTGGAAGCCAAGCCGGGTCAGGCCTGGTTAGTAGTTGGATGGGAGAAAAGATCTAAACCTCCATAATAATGTTGAACATTTCTTGACCCCTTTGCCAGGTATTCTGCCAGATAGTTTCATTACATATCTCATTTTAATCCTTAGAAAAGTCCCGAGTTAGCCATGCACGGTGGCTCATGTCTGTAATCCCGCACTTTGGGAGCCCGAGGCGGGCGGATCACCTGAGGTTGGGAATTTGACCAGCCTCACCAACATGGAGAAACCCCATCTCTACTAAAAATACAAAATTAGCTGGGCATGGTGATGCATGCCTGTAATCCCAGCTACTTGGGAGGCTGAGGCAGGAGAATCGCTTGAACCCGGCAGGCTGAGGTTGCAGTGAGCCAAGATCGCACCATTGTACTCCAGCCTGGGCAACAAGAGTGAAACTCCATCTCCAAAAAAAAATTCTGAGTTAGGTAAGATTCTTAGGTAGGAAGTAGGTGAGATATTTGGGATGAAAGTTAGTAGGCAAAGCCTGGGCCTGGCACGGTGGCTCACGCCTGTAATCCCAAAACTTTGGGAGGCCGAGGTGGGCGGGATCACTAGAGGTCAGGAGTTCAAGATCAGCTTGGCCTAAAAATACAAAAATTAGCTAGGTGTGGTGGCGGGCACTTATATCCCAGCTACTTAAGAGGCTGAGGCAGGAGAATCACTTGAACCCGGGAGGTGGAGGTTGCAATGAGCCAAGATCACACCACTGCACTCCAGATGGTGACAGAGTGAGACTCCATCTCAAAAATATAATAATAAAAATTTTAAAAAGGCAAAGCCTGAATTCCCTTTACCAGATATGACAGCCAAATGCTTTTAGGTACTAGGCCAGTGAAGAAATGGGGGAGGTGGGTATGGACAGTAGAAGTAGTTGGGGGACCGTGGTCACTTGTCAGATGTATATTTTACCTGAAAGTAGCCTTCTCCCCGCTCCAAAATGTTGGCCAGACCATATATCCTAACTTTTTTAAAGGATGTTCTTATTTGTAACAATTCTTATGCCTCCTGTTAGTCATTTCCAAGGCTAAAAACTCTCTCCAGTTGCTTCAGCTATTCTGCATGTGATGGAAATTTCAGATCCATTGCCACTCTGGTGGGTCTCTTGGTTAAGCTTCACGTGGTCATATACCAGAGGCACTTCTGTTCTGCCAGGAATTGTGAGGTGCTGGAGGTACAACAGGAACAAATAGGACTTGGGTAGTGAGGAACACAGGTTGCAAACCAGCAGCCACATGTTGGCCTGCATTTGAGGATTTATTTTTTGAATTGTTCCGTTTTATCTTCTGACCACCTGTCCCCAAGTTCTGCGCATTTTGTTTCTGAAAAGGGAAATGTTCACATGATCTTGATTTTGGACTTGAAAAATCAGGTAGTCCTTCATTGCTGAGAGGCTCCAGCCAACTCAAGTAAGGTAGTACAAGTTTTAGCTGAGCAGCATTCTCCAGTTCACCAAAGTTTCCACCACTCTTATTTTTATATCCAGCATGCTAATTTTCCTCACTAAGGACAAAGACTGTCTTAAACCCTCCCACAAATCCTAGCACAGTGCTTGTAGACACTTAGGTTTGTCAAATGAAGAGCTGGAATCGTGTGCATTTCCATCCCAGGACACTGTTCCTTTGAGGTATAGATAGGTAGGCAAGTACCGACCTACGTTTACTTCAGACTTTCCTAAATGGCCCTCCACCAGCTGCCTAGCAGGCCAGCTACTCTTCACACAGTTGATGCTGCCTGGTCAGTCATGCCTCTGCCTGGCACCCTCTGCCCAGGCCAAGGAGCCCATTTCATGACCTACCTATACCAGCTGGCACAGGAGAACCTCCTGCCACTGGTGTATGGTAAGGGAACCTGGTAGACGGACAGTAACAGCACTGGCTTTCTGCTTACCTTTGAAGGGTCATATACCAATCAATGCACCTTAGTTGCCTTGATTTCTCATTAAATTCCTATCCTGAGGCTTCTCTCCTAGATTCGGTCCCATAGGCTCCTGGCCTCACAGGTATGTAGTTCAGTGATGGGGCCTCAGTTTCCTTCTAAAGTGGGGATAAAACAGTTCCTACCTCACAAGGTGATTGTGAGGATTAAATAAAAACAGTTCCAGATGGTGGTTCACACAGCCTGGCACAAAGTAAGCTGCTATTCAAGAAAGTAAAGAGGATCACTGCTTTGGCTTCAGGGAGCAGAGCCTGGGATGAGGCAGAGGTGGAGGGAAGAGAGACCATCTGTTACCCTCTTGCCATCTTGAGCCTGCTGTTCCATGGCAGAACCACCCGAGAGCCAGCGGCAGGGGCGAGGGTTGATTGCCCAGCCCAGGCAGGGCTCCTCTCCCTGACAGCTGCTGATGGAGGGTGTGAGGAGGTCTCAGGCCCCTGGTCCTTTACCAGCATTCGGCTGGGCCTGGAAGGCTGTGTGCTCCAATCCTCCGGAAAAGGTGAAAGGCCCTGCAGGGAAGTCCTTGAAGACAAAGAGATTTTGCAGCTGGAGCATCATCAGATTGCCTCTCATGGAGCTTGTTTTTCCTCTATTTTTTTCACCTCCACTCAGTCTTGCTCCTTGCTATGCAAATACAGTCTGGTCTGTGGACTGGCAGCATCAACATCACTTGGGAAATTTGAAATGCAGAATCTTGGGCTCCTCTCCTAAATCGGTATCTGCATTGTAGCAAGAGCCCTGTATGTCAAGAAGCCTACCTATTAGTTGCTTGTCAGTGTCTGAGAAGCACTGGCTGATGAGGGCTCACTTTCCCTCCTAGTCCATCTCCTCACCTTGAGACGACCTCCTCAGGCAGTGCCAATGGGTGGCCCTGGGTGCAGGGGCACTTAGAAGGTATAGTCCCTCCTCTTTGATCCACTGTTATTCTCTAGCTAAGACAGTAACTCCCAAAGTCTGCAGAACTGGCAGAGAAACAATGCAGGAAGACTTTGTGAAGATCACTTTTTGTGATCAGTGAGAAATTAAGACAGGAGTCCCAAAGATGAGGAAGGTCAGTGGCAGGAGTGGAACATGCTTCGGTTCCCTGAAGGCCCAGGGAAGGGGACGATGTATAATTTATGGCCCAGTGAGAGGCAGGATAGGTTTTCTTTCTGTTTCTGTGGGAGGCAGGCCTGGTGGCTCAGGAGTTTACTCCAAACGCTGGAGGTGCTGGCTTGCCTCCATCCATGGATCTCTATTGCCTCCACTCTTTCATTCCTCTCACTAACACAAGAAGAACCAACTAGAAAATGCTCCAATCTGAGGGTAAAAGTTTCTTGGCTAAGATGCTAATCCTTCGAGAGGGTTTTCTCTAGAATTAATGTCTACAGAGTTTGCCCTGAGACCACCATCCACAGGGCTGCTTTTGCCCCACAGCTGAAATAATGGCAGCAGCAAAATCACCAGCACATCCTGGGAGGGTCTGTGGCCTGATAGGCTGAAGAAAACCAGTGCCCCTTTGTCCGTAGTTGCAAGGAGATGACTTGCATTGGGAAATAGGAGGTGACCATGAGGAACCTGGGCAGTAAGACCAACTGTCCCTGTAGCTGTGATCAGAAAAGTGTAAGACTTAGCTGACTGATGGCATTGGGCATGGTGGCCAGCACCTGTAGTCCTAGCTACTTAAGAGGCCAAGGTGGGAGGATCCCTTGAGGCCAAGAGTTCAAGACCAGCCTGGGCAACAGATCTAAAATTTTCCTTTTTTTTTTTTTTTTTTTTTTTTGAGATGGAGTCTCACTCTGTCTCAGGCTGGAGTGCTGTGGCAGGATCTCGGCTCACTGCAACCTCTGCCTCCCATGTTCAAGCTATTCTCCTACCTCAGCCTCCCGAGTAGTTGGGATTACAGGCACGTGCCACCACGCCTGACTAATTTTTGTATTGTTAGTAGACATGGGGTTTCACCATGTTGGCCAGGCTGGTCTTGAACTGCTGACCTCGTGATCCTCCTGCCTCAGCCTCCCAAAGTGCTGGGATTACAGGCGTGAACCACCATGCCTGGCCAAAAATTTTTTTTTTTTTTAATTATACAGGTGTGGTGGTGTGTGCCTATAATCCTAGCTACTTAGGAAGCTGAGGTGGGATCAGTTGAGCCCAGGGTTTGAAGTTACAGTGACCTGTGATGGTCCACTGAACTCCAGCCTGGGCAACAGAATGAGACCTTGTCACTTAAAAAGGCCAGGTGTGGTGGCTCACGCCTGTAATCCAAGCACTTTGGGAGGCTGAGGCAGACAGATCACGAGGTCAAAAGTTCGAGACCAGCCTGACCAACATGGTGAAACCCTGTCTCAACTAAAAATACAAAAATTAGGTGTGGTGGTGGGCGCCTGTAATCTCAGCTACTCAGGAGGCTGAGGCAGGAGAATCGCTTGAACCCGGAAGGCGGAGATTGCAGTGAGCCAAGATTGTGCCACTGCACTCCAGCTGGGCAACAGAGCAAGACTCCATCTCACAAAGGAAAAAGGGGAAAGGAAAAAGAAAAAAACTCACTGATCGGATTTGTTGATAGCTCCAAGTTTCCCCCAGAGTTATTTCTAAGTATTTTACGTTTTGTATAGCCTTGATAAATGAGGCCTTTTAGGCTGGATGCAGTGACTCATGCCTGTAATCCCAGCACTTTGGGAGGTCAAGGCAGGCGCATCGCTTGAGACCAGGAGTTCAAGACCAGCCTGGCCAACATGGCAAACCCTGTGTCTCTACTAAAAATACAAAAATCAGCCAGGCATGGTGGTGTACTCCTGTAATCCCAGCTAGTCAGGTGGCTGAGGCATGAGAATCGCTTGAACCCGTGAGGTGGAGCTTGCAGTGAGCTGAGATGTTGCCACTGCACTCCAGCCATCTCTAAATAAATAAATAAATCAGGCACAGTGGCTCATGCCTATAACCCCAGCATTTTGGGAGGCTGAGGCAGGCAGATCGTTTGAGCCCAGGAGTTCAAGACCAGCCTGGGCAACGTGGCAAAACCCCATCTCTACAAAAAAATTAGCCAAGTATGGTGGCATGCACCTATAGTCCCAGCTACTCAGGAGGCTGAGATGGGAGGATAGCTTGAGCCCAGGAGGTGGAGGTTGCAGTGAGCCAAAATTGCACCACTGCACTCCAGCCTGGGCAACATAGTGAGGCCCTCTCTCTACAAAATAACAAAAATAAAATAAAATATGAAATAAAATGGATTTTTTCCTATTCATTTTTTTCTTTGAATAGTTCTTTGTTAATGTATAGAAACACTACTGATTTTTATATGTTGCTTTTGTATCCTACAACTTTATTTAGTTCTGACAGGTTTTTGGTGGTGTCTTTAGGGTTTTCTATATATAGGATCATGCCATCTGTAAGTAGAGACAGTTTTACTTCTTCGTTTCCAATTTGGAGGCTTGTCATTTCTTTTTCTCGCCTAATGCTCTGGCTAGGATTTCCATTACTATGTTGAATAGAAATGGTGAGAGTGGGGATGCTTGTCTTGTTTCTAATCTTAGTGGAAGAGCTTTCAGTACGTTCACAGAGAATTTGTCATATAAGGTAAATTCCAAGGTACTACATCAAAGTACATTCTTTCTATACCTAACTTGTTGAGAGTTTTTACCATGAAAGGTTGTCAAATTTTCTCAAATGCTTTTCTACATCTATTGAGATGATCATGTGATTTTTGCCTTTCATACTCTTTTTTTTTGAGATAGAGTTTCACTCTTGTTGCCCAGGCTGGAGTACAGTGGCGCGATCTCGGCTCACTGCAACCTCCGCCTCTGGGTTCAAGCGATTCCCCTGCCTCAGCCTCCCCAGTAGCCGGGATTACAGGCATGTGCCACCACCCAGGCTAATTTTGTATTTTTAGTAGAGACAAGATTTCTCCGTGTTGGTCAGGCTGGTCATGAACTCCCGACGTCAGGTGGTCTGCCCGCGTCGGCCTCCCAAAGTACTGGGATTACAGGCATGAGCCACTGTGCCTGGCCTGCCTTTCATTCTCTTTAGGTGTGTATTACATCTACTGATATGCATATGTTGAACCCGGGATGTCAGAAAATGTCAAGTATTTTCCCCATTTAATGGGGAGTGAAACCACAGTGAGACCAAAAGCACCATGGACTGATGCTGGTCCAGGATCGAGGACTCCTCGTTCTGAACATCAACTCAAGATGATCTTCCACTATGTATTTCTCCCTGGTGTTTTCATCTCCCCACCTCCAGCAAGGGGCAAGAAACTAACCTCTCTCTGCCAATCTTATCAGACCAGCAATAAAAGAAGGTCAGTATCTCAGTGTGTGGAAATTATGACTTTGCAATCTAGGAAAACAAAGGAGGCAGGCACAAAGTCTAGAAAGTCACATAGGGTGTTGGCAGAGTAAATTCACGTTTATATACCAAGTCCCAGGTCACCAAAACTTGAAACTTGAGAGTACTTTGGGAACAAAAATATCTCTTCATTAAAAAAAATAAACATTAACCAAAAAAGTAGACCACAGAACTTTGAATGCAGCTCTATCTTGATGTACTTAAGTTCTCCAAATGTCTTAACTACAGTGACAGCTCTAATCTAACCTTGGTTTTTATCTCCAGACTTTGATTTAAATTTGCATATCAAGTCACCTTGAATTCGACGTTTATGTTTATCCATGAATTATCTTTGGGGCATCTACTATGGACATAGCTTTGGTAGGTATCAAAAAGGAATCATCCACCATGCCCATCCTCCAGAAGTTTGCAATATACTTACGTAGAAATAGATCCATATTTGAAATAACTGAACAAATATAATAAGTAATATTAATAAATAAGTACAGTCAGCCCTTCATATCTTTGGGTTCCACATCTGTAGATTCAACCAACTGCAGATCAAAAATATTTGGGAGAAAAAACAACAAAAAGAACAATACCAGCTGGGTGTGGTGGCTCACACCTGTAATCCCAGCACTTTGGGAGGCCGAGGTGGGTGGATCACCTGAGATCAGGAGTTCAAGACCAGTCTGACCAACATGGTAAAACCCCATCTCTACTAAAAATACAAAAATTAGCCAGGCTTAGTGATGCATACCTGTAATCCCAGCTACAGGGAGGCTGAGGCAGGAGAATCGCTTGAACTCGGGAGGCAGAGGTTGCTGTGAGCCGAGGTAATGCCATTGCACTCCAGCGTGGGCAAGAAGAGCGAAGCTCCATCTCAAAAAACAAAAAACAAAAAACAGTAATAACAGCAAAAAAAAAATCCTTACGAAGAATAAAAAAAAATTAGCTGGGCTCTGTGACCCATACCTGTAGTCCCAGCTACTTGGGAGGCTGAGGTGGGAGGTTCACTTGAGTCCATGAGTTTAAGGAGGCAGTGAGCCATGATCTAGCCACTACACTTCAGCCTGGGTGACAGCAAGACCCTGCCTAAAAAATTCAACAAGGCTTATCATGAAAATCAGTAGTTCTTGGCAACCACTCCTTTCTTTCTGTTGAAGAGACAACCACCTTCAGTTCTTCCAGATGAAGCTTTTAGTACTGACTTTCATGTCCATGTGAAATATTTTTATTACCATTTCACAGTTGTTCAGTATTAAGCCTTATCAACTGACTGTATCTAGTGCTGCAGATTGGGCTGCTGTTTGGTCATCTTTCGTCACAGACACGTACTTTCAGTCCCTCCATTTGTCCATATAATTGTGTCATTTTGGTTGGATCAATATTAATGTTGATGTTACTAAGGACACACAAACGCTATTCATAGCTGAGCCAGAACTCTTAGTATGACTGACTGCTTTTCCTTCTGACACAACTGTTAGTTTTTCCTTGGAGTTAGTAATCACGTTTGTTTGCATGATTTTCTATGTATCTATGTATCCCTAGTTAAGCCCAAACTGACCCCATTTGTATATATCCCCTAGTCTCCCATCCGTTTCATCTGAAAGAACTCTCTCCATAAAGGAGGGTGCTGCCCTGTCCTCTTCCTGCCCATTGTCCCTCTGAGGGGAGGAGGTGACTGTAGTGCCTTCTAGCTTCCCGCGTGACTTCTGATTCTTGGTTCTTCCTTTGTCATCATTTTTCTCTCTGGATGCTTGTAGAATTGTCTTCAGTGCTCTGAAATTTCACAATGCATGTCCTGCTGTTGGCCTATTTCTATTAAGCACCCACTACCCATTGTGCCAGGTGCCCTTGGCCTTTTCAGTCTGGAAGCTCATGTCCTTTAGTGCTAGGGAATTTTCTGAAATTAATTTATTTGATAATTTATTTCACTCATACCTTGGTTTCCTATTTCTGGAATTTTTTCATTAGATGTCGGTCCTTTTCTATTTTTCGTATTTTTGTCTCTTTTCCATATTTTGTCTTTTTGATCTCCTTTGTGGAAGATTTCCTCAGTTTTTTTTCTTTCAACTCCTCTGTCATATTTTCTTTTCTTTTATTTTCTTTTCTTTTTGAAACGGAGTCTTCTGCCACCCAGGGTGGAGTGCAGTGGCGCGATCTCATCCCACTGCAACCTCCGCCCCCCAGGTTCAAGCAATTTTCCTGCCTTAGCCTCCCAAGTAGCTGGGATTACAGGCACGTGCCACCATGCCCGGCTAATTTTTGTATTTTTTACTAGAGATGGGGTTTCACCGTGTTGGCCAGGCTGGTCTCGAACTCCTGACCTCAGGTCTCGGCCTCCCAAAGTCCTGGGATTACAGGCATGAGCCACTGTGCCCAGCCCTCTGTTATATTTTCTACTACTGTTTGTTTTTTTTGTTTGTTTTTTGTTTTTTTTTTTTCTTTTTTAAGACAGAGTCTCACTCTGTTGCCCAGGCTGCAGTGCAGTGTGGCGATCTCAGCTCATTGCAGCCTTTGCCTCCCAGGCTCAAGCAATTCTCCTGCCTAATCCTCCCAAGTATCTGGGATTACAAGCCTGTGCCACTACACCCAACTAATTTTTGTATTTTTAGTGGAGATGGGGTTTCACCATGTTGACCAGGCTGGTCTCAAACTACTGGCCTCTGGCCGGGCGCGGTGGCTCAAGCCTGTAATCCCAGCACTTTGGGAGGCCGAGACGGGCGGATCACGAGGTCAGGAGATTGAGACCATCCTGGCTAACACAGTGAAACCCCGTCTCTACTAAAAAATACAAAAAAATAGCCGGGCGAGGTGGCGGGCACCTGTAGTCCCAGCTACTCGGGAGGCTGAGGCAGGAGAATGGCGCAAACCCGGGAGGCGGAGCTTGCAGTGAGCTGAGATCCAGCCACTGCACTCCAGCCTGGGCGACAGAGCCAGACTCCGTCTCAAAGAAAAAAAAAAAAAAAAAACTACTGGCCTCAAAGTGACCTGCCCACCACAGCCTCCCAAAGTGCTGGGATTACAGGTGTGAGCCACTATGCCCGGCCTTCTACTCTTCTGTTACTATTTTTTTTCTTTTCTTTCTTTTTTTTTTTTTGAGACGGAGTCTCACTCTGTTGCCCAAGCTGGAATGCAATGGTGTGATCTCGGCTCGCTGCAACCTCTGCCTCCCAGGTTCAAGCAATTTTCCTGCCTCAGCCTCCCAAATAGCTGGGACTACAGGCACGTGCCACCATACCCGGCTAATTTTTTGTATTTTTAGTAGAGATGGGGTTTCACCGTGTTAGCCAGGATGGTCTTGATCTCCTGACCTCGTGATCCACCCACCTCGGTCCCGCAAAGTGCTGGGATTACAGGCGTGAGCCACCACCCAGCTCTGTTACTTGCTATCATGGTTTTAATGTCCAAGGACTCTTTTTTACATTTTACAGCAATCAATTTTTGTTTTATGACCATAACATTTTTATCTCAGTATATTATCAACATAAAATAGTCACTTATCAGCACAGCAGCGAGAATTATCCCTTTAAAATCTATTATACTAAGTTCCCACCCACACTCAGATGAACTTGATGTCATTAACAGTACCATTCCACCTGCTGCTTAGACCGCCTGTCGCCATTGCCGCCTCTACAGTTGTTAAACCTGGTTCTGGGTTGGGCATAGTGGCTCACGCCTGTAATATCAGCACTTTGGGAGGCTAATGGGAGGATCTCTTGAGCCCAGGATTTTTTGTTTGTTTGTTTGTTTGTTTGTTTGTTTGTTTTTTGTCTGTTTTTGAGACGGAGTCTCTGTCGCCCAGGCTGGAGTGCAGTAGTGCGATCTCGGCTCACTGCAAGCTCCGCCTCCCGGAACCCAGGAGTTTGAAACCAGCCTGGGCAACATAGTGAGACCCCATCTCTACAAAAAAATTTATTTATTTATTTATTTTTTATTTATTTTTTTTTTTGAGACGGAGTCTCGCTCTGTCCCCCAGGCTGGAGTGCAGTGGCCGGATCTCAGCTCACTGCAAGCCCCGCCTCCTGGGTTTACGCCATTCTCCTGCCTCAGCCTCCTGAGTAGCTGGACTACAGGCACCCGCCACCGTGCCCGGCTAATTTTTTGTATTTTTAGTAGAGATGGGGTTTCACCATGGTCTCGATCTCCTGACCTTGTGATCCGCCCGCCTGGGCCTCCCAAAGTGCTGGGATTACAGGCGTGAGCCACCGTGCCCGGCAAAAAAATTTATTTTAATTAAGCCAGGTGTGGTGGCATGCACCAGTGGTCCCAGATACTCAGGGAGCTAAGGTGGGAGGATCCTTGAGTCCAGGAGGTGGAGACTGCAGTCAGCTGTGATCATGCTACTGCACTCCAGCCAGGTGAGTGCAGTAGGCTCATGCCTATAATCCCAGCACTTTGTGAGGCTGAGGCAGGAGGATTTTTTGAGACCTTGTGTCAAAAAAATAAAAAAACACATGATTGCTTCCCTGTTGCTCTTCTGCTGACCTAGCTGAGTTAGGAGACACGAACACAGCTTCATTTTTCAAA
The DNA here is from genome assembly GCF_008728515.1 of Papio anubis. Taxonomy (NCBI): domain Eukaryota; kingdom Metazoa; phylum Chordata; class Mammalia; order Primates; family Cercopithecidae; genus Papio; species Papio anubis. The sequence continues at coordinate 53,395,905 of NC_044991.1, forward strand.
TCTCTGTCTCCTATGGAAAATGCTGGCTTTTTTTTCCTTCTTTTTAAGGGAGGTTGGTTTGAATCAATTGTGTTTGAAACTTTTTTTTTTTTTTTTTTTGAGATGGAGTCTCCCTCTGTTGCCCAGGCTGGAGTGCAGTGGCATGAGCTCGGCTCACTGCAAGCTCTGCCTCCCAGATTCAAGCAATTATCCTGTGTCAGCCTCCAGAGTAGCTGGGATTATAGGCATATGCCATCATGCCAGGCTAACTTTTGTATTTTTAGTAGAGATGGGGTTTCACCATGTTGACCAGGCTGGTTTCGAACTCCTGACCTCAGGCAATCCACCCGCCTTGGCCTCCCAAAGTGCTAGGATTACAGGCGTCAGCCACCGTGCCTGACCTTGAAACATTTTTTTTTTAAGTATGTCCTGGCTGGGTGTGGTGGCTCATGCCTGTAATCCCAGCACTTTGGGAGGCCAACGCGGGCAGATCACTTGAGGCCAGGAGTTTCAGACTCGCCTGGCCAACATGGTGAAACCCCATCTCTACTACAGATACAAAACTTAGCCAGGCGTGGTGGTGCGTGCCTGTCATCCCAGCTCCTCCACCAAATGCCTCTTCTCATCTTTACCAAAGGAGCTTGTTTTTCTCTGGTGACAGGAGTTGTGATACGGGTTTCCTATTCTAATCTTCTAGTCCCAGACCAAAAAAAAAAAAAGCCACACTTTCTTTGGGCCTATTTACCAGATTTAGGTGATAAGCTGAGAGTGAAGAGAAGGGCTGGACCCCCAGCTAGGGTAGGAGACGGGAAGCCAGCCTCTACCCAGGCCAGGGGAGAGGAGGTACAGGTTGTAGATCATACCACTGCTCCAACCTGTGCGACAGAATGAGACTCTGTCTCAAAAAAAAAAAAAAAAAAAAAATATGTCCTCTTACTCCTTCCTTACTCCCATCCCCTACCTTAGCTGGGGGTCCAGCCCTTCTCTTCACTCTCAGCTGATCATCTAAATCTGGAAAGCACCTGGAGTGTACAAAGCACTGGGAAAGACCTAGCAATGATCAGGTTCCAAAGTTCAAAACCCTGTGAGTAATTGATACTCTGGAGTGAAGGCTGGAAGGCAAGGTTGTCTTTTGTCTAAGAGGGAGACAGCTACGTCTTGAAATCTGGACACAGTTGAGGCTGTGATGGTGTTTCTGTCTTCTAGGGTCAGTCTTGGGTTTTCCTATGTCATCTTCCAGACTTTGAAAAATGATTGTTGGCCAGGCATCGCGGCTCATGCCTATAATCCCAGCACTTGGTGAGGCTGAGGCAGGAGGATTGCTTGCATCCAGGATTTTGAGCCCAGCCTGGGCAAAATAGCAAGACCTCATCTCTACAAAAAATCAAAAATTAGCTGAGCATGGTGGTGCATGCCTATAGTCCCAGCTACTTAGAAGGCTGAGGCGGAATGATTGCTTGAGCCTGGGAGGTCGAGGCTCTAATGAGCCATGGTCACACCACTGCACTCATCCTGGGGGACAGAGTGAGACTCTGTGTCAAAAAAATAACTAAACAAATGAATAAGAAATTAGCCAGGCATGGCAGTGTGCACCTGTAATCCCAGCTACTTGGGAGGCTGAGGTGGGAGGATTGCTTGAGGCTAGAAGGTTGAAGCTACAGTGAGCTGTGGTTGTGCCACTGTACTCCACCCTGGGCAACAGAGCAAGACCCTACCTCAAAATAAAAAGATAAAGAATTGTTCACTTAAAGATGGAATTATATTAAGCAAAATATTAAAGACTCCATATTAACAATCTGTCATTGTATTCTTCCAGAAAAAAAGCATATATAAAAATATATACAGATACTTTTTTTTCTTTTTTTGAGACAGTCTCAGTCTGTCCCCCAGGCTGGAGTGCAGTGGTATAATCTCTGATCACTGCAACCTCCACCTCCCGGGTTCAAGCAATTCTCCTGCCTCAGCCTCCTGAGTAGCTAGGATGCAGGCAGGTGAGATGTTGAAGAGTCCCTTATGTCATGGAAAGGAGCCTGGCCTCCCGTCCCCTACCCTAGCTGGGGGTCCAGCCCTTCTCATCACTCTCAGCTCATCATCTAAATCTGATAAATAAGCTTAAAGAGAGTATGGCTTTTTTTGTCTGGGACTACAAGATTAGAACAGGAAACCCATATCACAACTCCTGATGCTAGAAAAAAACAGGCTCCTTCAGGTAAAGATGTAAAGAGGAAGTTGGCTCATGAAAAGATTCAGGAAGCCAGGCGCAGTGGCTCACTGTAATCTCAGCACTTTGGGAGGCCGAGGTGAGCAGGTCACTTGAGGTGAGAAGTTTGAGACCAGCCTGGCAACTATGGTGAAACCTGTCTCTACGAAACATACAAAAATTAGCTGTGCATGGTGGCGCACACCTGTAATTCCAGCTGCTTGGAAGGTTGAGCCATGAGAATTATTTGAATCCGGAAGGCAGAGGTTGCAGTGAGCTGAGATTGTGCCACTGTACTCCAGCCTGGGTGACAGAGTGAGACTCTGTCAAAGAAGGAAGGAAGGAAGGAGGGAGGGAGGGAGGGAGGGAAGGAAGGAAGGAAGGAAGGAAGGAGAAAAAAGATTCAGTAGCATGAAAAAAAGTGGAACAGGAGAATTGGAGGAGAGTTGCTACCAGCAACAGGAGAAACTTGTACAAAAAGAAGGTTCGTACCTATAGTCAGATCAGAGAGGTTGTTGTAGGGGGCGATCTGGAGTCCAAGAACATAGTTTTCAGATGAAATTCTGGATTCAGTGATAAACATTCAGATAACAGAATATTAGGTACAACCTTGTGTGTGAGTTAAAAAATGGAAATGAAATGAACTTTTTAAAAATAAATGAAACGGACTATTTTAAAAATAAAATATAAATTACTAAAATTGACTCGGGAAGAAATAGAAAATTGGAATAAACCAACGAACTCTGGAGGATAGGAAAAGGGTCACCAGAGATCTTATGTTGCATCAACAGTGGACTGGATAAAGAAAACATGGTACATATACAACATGGAATATTATGGGGCCAGATGCGGTGGCTTACACCTGTAATCCCAACATTTTGGGAGGCCGAGGCAGGCAGATCACCTGAGGTCAGGAGTTTGAGACCGGCCTGGAAAACATGGTGAAACCCCATCTCTACTAAAAATACAAAAATTAGCTGACTGTAGTGGCACACACCTGTAGTCCCAACTACTCAGGAGGCTGAGGGAGAGAATCACTTGAACCCAGGAAGCAGAGGTTGCAGTGAGCAGAGATTGCGACACTGCACTCCAGCCTGGGCAACAGAGCAAGACTCTGTCTCCAAAAAACAATAATAATAAAAATTAAAATAGAATATTATGCAGCCATAAAAAGAACAAGATCGTGTTATTTGCGACAACACAGATGGAGGTCGTTTTCCTAAGTGAATTAACACAGGAACAGAAAACCAAACACCACACATTCTCACTTATTATAAGCAGAAGCTAAACCTTCAGCACACGTGGGTACAAAGAATGGAACAGTTGACACTGAGGCCTGCTTGATGGTGGATAGTGGGAGGAGGGTTAGGATCAAAAAACTACCTTTTGAGTACTATGCTCATTACCTGGGTGACAAAATAGTCTGTATACCAAACCCCCATGATACGTAATTTACCCATGTAACAAACTTGCACGTGTATTCCCTGAACCTAAAATAAAAGAGAGAGAAAAAGATCTTATGCCCCCAAATTTTCAGACCTAGTTGAACAATATTATGGAAAATTTCTACTAAACATTGAAGAAAGACTGGAGGTAATTTTGCATTCTAGAATCTAAAGCAAGAGAGGCCAGGCGCGGTGGCTCACGCCTGTAATGCCCGCACTTTGGGAGGCCAAGACAGGCGGATCACGAGGTCAGGAGATTGAGACCATCCTGGCCAACACGGTGAAACCCCGCCTCTACTAAAAAAAAAAAAAAAAAAAAAAAAACTAGCCAGGCATGGCGGGCGCCTGTAGTCCCAGCTACTTGGGAGGCTGAGGCAGGAGAATGGTGTGAACCCAGGAGGCGGAGCTTGCAGTGAGCTGAGATTGCGCCGCTGCACTCCAGCCTGGGTGACAGAGCGAGACTCTGTCTCAAAAAATAAAATAAATAAAATAAAATAAATAAATAAATAAAGCAAGAGAAAAGTTTAGAAACATCACTATCCATTTAACAAGCCTAGTAGAACACTTATATCAAAGCTCATCCAAACCAATGTGTTAAGAAATGTACATGCCAACTTCATCTATAAATATTGATTTTAAGTTTGTAAATAAATTATAATAAGACAAAACCAAGCTGTGGGTTAAAACAAATAGGCAAAGTCAAAGGTCTATTAAGGAAATCTGTGTGTGCTTGATTGCCCTAATAGGTTGAAGGAGAAAAATCGTATGACTCCTTGATAGAAGCCAAAAACCGTCTGATAAAATTCGACATCTATCCCTGATTTACTAAAAAGGCATATTAAAATTCCCTAGCCAGGTCTTTCCTCTCACAGGTCCCCGTTCTCTCAATAGAGAGAGCTGTTTTTCTTTCTTTTTCTTCTATTAAACCGCCGCTCCTGGAAAAAAAAAAAAAAAAACTCCCTAACCAACTTCAAAAAGATGGGTCCTAACATCACCAAGAATATGAAGAATTAGGCCAGGTGTGGTGGCTCACTCCTGTAATCCCAGCACTTTGGGAAGCTGAGGCTGGCGGATCTTATGAGGTCAGGAGTTTGAGACCAGGCTGGCCAACGTGGTGAAACCCCATCTCACTAAAAATACAAAAATTAGTCGGGCTTTGTGGTGTACACCTGTAATCCCAGCTACTCTTGAGGCTGAGGCAGGAGAATCGCTTGAACCCAGGAGGCGGAGGTTGCAATGAGCCAAGGTCGCGCCATTGCACTCCAGCCTGGGCGACAAGTGAAACTCTGTCTCAAAAAGAAAAAAAAAAAAAAAAACAGAATATGAAGAATTAATCACAAATGCCGTAACTAATAATAAAATACCAAATGCATTCCCATTAAAATCAGAAACAAGGCAAAAATGCCCACTAACATCTGTCATTTTGATTGAACAAAGCCAGAGGAGGTATGAATGTCAGTATACAGACAGCCGTGCAAGAAATAAGGGTTTCCTTAAGGCTGGGCATGGTAGCTCAAGTCTGTAATCCCAGCACTTTGGGAGGCCAAGCTGGGCGGATCACTTGAGAGTCAGGAGTTTGAGACCATCCTGGCCAACATGGTGAAACCCTGTCTCTACTAACGGCACAAAAATTAGCCGGGTGTGGTGGTGGGCACCTGTAATCTCAGCTACTCGGAAGGCTGAGGTGGGGAGGGTTGGTTGAGCCCAGGAGGTTGGGCTTGCAGTGAGCCTAGATCATGCCATTGCATTCCAGCCTGGGCAACAGAGCAAGACTCTGTCTCAAAACAAACAAACACTATGCAGTTATTTTTTAAAAAACTAAAAATACAAAAAGTAGCCAGGCATGGTGGCATGCACCTGTAGTTCCAGCTACTCGGGAGGCTAAGGCAGGAGGATCACCTGAGCCTGGGAGGCAGAGGTTGCAGTGAGCCGGGATTATGCCACTGCACTCCAGCCTGGGCAACAGAGCAAGACCCTGTCTCGAGGAAAAAAAAAAAAAAAAAAAAAAAGACAGAGAGAGAAAGAGAAACAAGGCTTTCCCATTTTTTTCTTCTTTTTTAAAAAATTTCAGTGAATGGCTGGGCATGGTGGCTCCCAGCACTTTGGGAGCCCGAGGCAGGTGGATCACCTGAGGTCAGCTATTTGAGATCAGCCTTGCCAACATGGTGAAACCCCATCTCTACTGAAAAAGAGACACAAAAATTAGCTGGGCGTGGTGGTGGGTGCCTGTAATCCCAGCTACCCGGGAGGCTGAGGCAGGAGAATTGCTTGAACCCGAGAGGCGGAGGTTGTAGTGAGCCAAGATCGCGCCACTGCACTCCAGCCTGGGTGACACAGCAAGACTCTGTCTAAAAAAAAAAAAAAAGGCTGGCGCTGCGGCTCAAGCCTGTAATCCCAGCACTTTGGGAGGCCGAGAAGGGCGGATCACCAGGTCAGGAGATCTGACCATCCCTGGCTGACACGAAACCCCGCTCTACTAAAAATACAAAAACTAGCCGGGCGAGTGGCGGGCCTGTAGTCCCAGCTACTGGGGAGGCTGAGGCAGGAGAATGGCGTGAACCCCGGAGGCGGAGCTTGCAGTGAGCTGAGATCTGGCCACTGCACTCCAGCCTGGGCGGCAGAGCTAGACTCCGTCTCAAAAAAAAAAAAAAAAAAATATTCAGTGAATTTCAAACATGAGTGACCATTCTCCCAGGTGATGGAAATTTACTTCTGGCCATAATAAGAGTGTTCCCCTTTCTGACAGCAAGCAGGGAGGACTGTCACTTGGTGTCAAGGCCTCCAGAAAGGAGGAGCATCTGACTCTTGAGTGTCCACACTGGCTAAGATGTGTTTTGTTTTGTCTAGATCTTGGGTACTGGTGATACAGGTAGCTGTGGTTTTGTCCCCTGTTCTCAGCTATGAACATTCTTCTGATCTGTGTCTCTTAGCTCCTTCTGGACCCCATTTGGGCATGTGGGAGCTTTAGGTGGTGTGTGTGCCTACTTCGTGGGAGTGTTCAAGATTTTCTGCTGCCTTTGGGAGCATTTAGGAACTCCTGGACACACATCAAATTGTTCTGCTGCTCCCAGCCCATGCTGGAGTGCGTGCGTGAGAACCATGTGGGCTGCCAAACCCAGCTGCCCTGCTGTGCCCATAGCCTTTTCACTGTCTTGCCACTTACCAGACTCTACTTAGAAAAAGGGCATGGGTGCCTTCAGATTCCAGCTTTCTGGTTTGTCAAGGATATCTCTTGTTCTCCTGCTGGCAGCTCGCCCCTTCCATCCCCCACCACCCACTTACAGCAATTTTTTGGGCTTCTAGGGGAGGGGACAAGACGCAGGGGCACATCTCAGATTGAAACCCACATGCTTCTCTCTAACTCTCCTCTTTCTCTGCATCTAGAGACTTCTAGTTAAAGAAGCACTTATCAAGCAATCTATGATGGAAGACCAGTTTTGTTTTACTTCCAATTGTCATGAATTAATCTTTTTGGCCTGTACACTGTTGAATGAGATGAGTCTGCCAATCATGCACTTGGATAGGGACAACATCATATTGCTATAACAGCTGCTAAATGTTCTCAATATCTGTACTTAACTCATCATGGACAGTAACAGACAGTTCATGGATCAGCAGGGGTCCAGGGGCTACAGTGTGTAACCTGGTATAGAGTCTCACTCACCTCATCTGCCATTTCAAGTCTGAGAAAGAAGCCTGGGCACAGTGGCTGACACCCGTAATCCCAGCTTTGGGAGGCCAAGGTGAGCAGATCACCTGAGGCCAGGAGTTTGAGACCAGCCTAGGCAACGTGGTGAAAATTAGCATGGTGGCGCATGCCTGTACACCCAGCTACTGAAGAGGCTGAGACGGGAGAATCACTTGAATCCAGGAGGCAGAAGTTGTGGTGAGCCGAGATTGCGCCACCGCATTCCAACTTGGGCGACAGACTGAGACTCCATCTCAAAAAAAAAAAAAAAAAAAAAAGAGAGAGAAAGACTTTAGAAACTAAAAATTTCAAGAACTTGACTTCCTTTTTCTACATTCTGCTGTGTCATTCCTTCCCTAAGCCAATAGGCACTGAACCCCCTAGCTGCTGCCAGACTGGAGACAAGCAGTCATGGGGTCACAGAAGACAGTAGAAATTAAAATGTATTGGTTAACACAGCAACTTTCAGTCTTGCTGTAGAAATGAGAAGTATGAAATTGGTACAAAAAGAAAAAGGAAAGAAAGAAAGAATGAGAGACTAATCATAATTTGTGAACACATTCATTGCAACTTACAAAAACCAAGAGGATTTTTCTTCTTTTTTTCAACCTCTACATTAAGGACACAGAGATTTTTTCAAACAGCTGTTTGCACTAATAAGAGAGTTCAGCAGCAGGATAGATGGTTACAAATAATATCAAAATTGAGAGAACTTCTACTCTACTAGACTAACATTTAGGAACATTGTCTCATTCACAATAACTATAAAACAAAATACTTGAAGATCAAATTAATAGAAAGCATTGAATGTGGATAATCTCGCTTTTATTGCTTTTTGTTTGTTTTGTTTGTTTTGTTTTGTTTTGTTTTGTTTTTTTTGTTTTTTTTTTGAGACGGAGTCTCGCCTGTCAGCCCAGGCTGAGTGCAGTGGTCGGATCTCAGCTCACTGCGGGCCTGGCCCCTGGTTCACGCCATTCTCCGCCTCAGCCTCCCGGTAGCTGGGATTCACAGGCGCCCGCCCACCTCGGCTAGTTTTTTTTGTATTTTAATAGAGATGGGGTTTCACCTGTTAGCTTTGTGGGATGGTCTTGATCTCCTGATCTCTTTGATCCGCCTCTCGGCCTCCCAAAGTGCTGGGATTACAGGCTTGAGCCACCGCTCGGCCTTGTTTCTTTGTTTTTGAGACAATCTTACTCTCTGTCAACAGGCTGGAGGCAGTGGCACGCATCTCGGCTCACTGCAACCTCCTCACCTGTTCAAGGGATTCTCCTGCCTCAGCCTCTTGAGTAGCTGGGATTACATGTGAGCACCCACCACTGCTAATTTTGTATTTTAGGTAGACATGGGTTTCACCATGTTGGCCATTGTGGGCTGGCCTCACCTGGACTCAGGATTCACCTACTAGCCTCCCAAAGTACTGGGATTACAGACTTGAGCCACTGCACCTGACTACTAGTTTTATAAAATAATCTTTTTAAGTATCTCACTAAGATGTTATGATTTTTTTTCAAACAAACAAGCGAACAAAAACTATGCAGTTAGCTTTTTAAACTAAAAATACAAAAGTTAGTCAGGTATAGGGGTGCGTACCTGTAGTCCCAGCTACTGGGGAAGCTGAGGCAGGAGAATCACCTCAGCCTGAGAGGCAGAGGTTGCAGTGAGCCAGGATTGCGCCACTGCACTCCAGCCTGGGCAACAGAGCAAGACCCTGTCTCAAAAAAGAAAAGAGAAGGAGAAAATAAGGCTTTCCAATTTTTTTTCTTCTTTTTTAAAAATTTCAGTGAATTTCAGTCATGAGTGACCATGCTCCCAGAGGATGGAAAGATTATTTCATTCCACTAGTAAAAGCTGGGTGCAGTGGCTTGTACCTGTAGTCCCAACTGAGGTGGGAAGATCACTTGAGCTCAGGAGTTAGAGGCTGTAGTGATCTATGACTGTGCCATTGCATTCCAGCCTTGGTGACAGAGCAAGCTGTCTCTAAAAACCAAACAAAAACCTAATGTCTCAATATTATAAAGAAATGCAAATTCATCTACAAATGCAATTCCATTCTAATCAAAATCACATAGAAGGAATGGGGGGATTTGACAAAGTGATTCTGAAATCTATCTAGAAATAAAAGATTAAGATAATAGCCAAGAAAAGGTCAAAGGAGAATCTTAAGAATGCTTAACCTCTTTGATATTAAATGACATTATAAATCAGGCATGATGTCTCGTGCCTATAGTCCCACTACTCAGGAGGCTGAGGTAGGAGGATCCCTTGAACCCAGGAGATCAAGGCCAGCCTGGGCAACATGGCAAGACCCTGTCTCTAAAACAATAAAATAAAATGGCATTATAAACCTACAGAAATTAAAACAGGGTGATTCTGCATAGGCACCAAAAGAAAAAACAATGGAACAGAAACACTGTGCAAAAAGAGTCACAAATATCAACAAAAGTTTTGTATATGATAAATGGGCAATTAAAATCACTAGAGAAAGGATAGCTTATTTAATAAATAGTGTTGGAATAACGAATTAACAAATGTAGGCTGGGCCCGTTGGCGCATGCCTGTAGTCCCAGCTACTTGGGAGGCTGAGGCAGGAGGATTGCTTGAGCCCAGGAGGTTGAGGCTGCAGGGAACCATGATCATACCACTGCAGTCCAGCCTAGGCAACAGGGCAAGAGTCTGTGTCTCAAAAAACACACAAAAAACAAGTGGCCCAGTTGTCTGGGCTCCTGTTTCGATTGAACTTCCTCATCTCTTAAAGGAGGGTGACTTGCCACGTGACTTGCCTTGGCGGGGAAATGTGAGTTCAAGCAATATGTGTCATTTCTGAGTAGCGACTCTAACCGCCAGTGCGTAATTTCCCTTGTTTCACTTTCCCTCTGCCACGGTCCTAGACTGATGATGATGCACAACAGAGCCCCCCGTTGACCCATAATGAACACAAAGTGTGAGAGTGAAGTACACACGTTTGTTGTGTTAAGCCACCGGATTTGGGGGTTTCTGTCATGCAGCATACCCCAGCCTACCCTGGATGATACAGTCTCTATCTCATACTTCACACCTATTAGAGGAAAAACAAGTCACATCAGTAAATTAGAAACATGAATGATTAGCATTTGCTGGGAGTATCTGTGCTTCTAAAGAGGGCGATAGGGAGAAGGCACTGTTTATTCAAAAGAATGAAGGACCAGCTTCGTAACTTGTAACATGTGGGGCCCAGTGCAAAATGAAAATGCACAGTCCCTTGTTTAAAAACTGATTAAAAACTTCAAGAGGGTGACAGCAGAGCATTAAATCAAGCACAGGGTCCCTCTAAGCATGGGTCCCTGTGTGTCTACGCAGGTCACACACCCAGGACACCATGAAGCATCCCTGGCTATGTCTAATTGATGTGTCTGCATCCTCCCTTTTCTCCTGGGCCAGTTTCTTCTGCTCTGCCTCAGATTATACTTCCACGGGGCAGTGAGGTTGATGTCTGTGTGTCATTCATGAAGTCTTGATACAAATTTCACTTCAGTGAGGCTAAATCCCCATGCCCCATGCTACTTATCTCTGATCCTGATTCATTTTTTTCCTTAATACTCACTACCATCATAGTATATATTTCACAAATTTATCTTATTTACAAGTATTTCCCCTAGTAAAATGGAATCCACAAGGGCACAGATTTTTTTTTTTTTTAATTGAGTCTAGCTCTCTTGCCCAGGTTGGAGTGCACTGATGCAATCTCAGCTCACTGCAACCTCTGCCTCCTGGATTCAAGTGATTCTCCTGCCTCGGCTTCCCGAGTAGCTGGGACTACAGGCTCCTGCCACCACACCCTGCTAATTTTTGTATTTTCAGTAGAGATGGAGTTTCACCATATTGGTCAGACTGGTCTTGAACTCCTGACCTCAGGTGATCCACCCACCTCCCAAAATGTTGGGATTACAGGCGTCAGCCACCACACCAGGCCAAAGACACAGATTTTTGTCTGTTTCGGTCACTGTGTAACCTCAACATTTAGGCTAGCCTGTCTGACAGGCTACACATTGGTGAATCCCTCCATTCAACAATATTTATTTATTTTATTTTATTTATTTTTTTGAGATGGAGTCTTGCTTTCACCCAGGCTGGAGTGCAGTGGCGTGACCTCGGCTCGCTGCAACCTCCACCTCATGGGTGCAAGTGATTCTCCTGCCTAAGCTTCCTGAGTAGCTGGGACTACAGGCACCCACCACCATGCCTGGCTAATTTTTGTATTTTTAGTAGAGACGGGGTTTCGCCATGTTGGCCAGGATGATCTCAACTGCTGACCTCAGATGATCCGCCCGCCTTGGCCCCCCAAAGTGCTGGATTACAGGCGTGAGCCACCGTGCCCGGCCAACAATAGTTAATGGTTGCCTCTCAAGTCACTGCATCATGTCATCTTCTGGAGCACAATAACAACCAGACCATAGAAAGTACCCTTAGGACACTTCCTGTCCAGTAAAGGACTTGGGTGCTTGAGCTATTGCTGGAATTTGTTTTGTTTTGTTTTTTTTGAGACAGGGTCTTGCTCTGTTGCCCAGGCCAGAGTGCAGTGACACGATCTCAGTTCACTGCAATCTCCGCCTCCCAAGCTCAAGTGACCCTAACACCTCAGCCTCACAAGTAGCTAGTACCACAGGTGTGCACCACCACCCCCCACTAATTTTTGTAGATGTATTTTTGTAGAGTGCAGTGGCGCGATCTCAGCTCACTGCAGCCTCCACTTTCCTGAGCTCAAACAACCTTCCCACCTCAGTTTCCCAAGTAGCTGGGACTACAGGCACATGCCACCACATTCAACTAATTTTGTTTGTTTTTTGTAGAGATGGGGTCTCACTATATTGCCCAGGCTGATCTCGAACTCCTGGGCTCAAGCAATCCTCCTGCCTTGGCCTCCCAAAGTGCTGGGATTACAGGTTTGAGCCACTGCGCTCTGCCAATATTTGTTGAAAGAATGTATGAATGAATTTAAAGAAATAACCGGGGCAAGTTGGTTGCTATGTGGCCCAGACTGGTCTCAAACTCCTGGATTCAAGCAATCTGCCTGCCTCGGCCCCAAAGTATAAGCCACCAAACCTGGTCTCATTGTTAGAAATCTTGACAGCAATTGCAAAACATGATCTCATAGGATGTCATGAGGTTGGGCCCCTATAGGAAAAATATTATTTTTATTTATTTATTTGAGACAGAGTTTTGCCAGTCACTGCGCCTGGCCTCTTTTTAGTTTTATTTTATTCTTTTAAATCAGCTTTACTGGAGTACTATCTATGTTCCATAAAATGTACCATTTTAGGCCAGGCACAGTGGCTTACGCCTGTAATCCCAGCACTTTGGGAGGCTGAGGTGGGCGGATCACCTAAGGTTGGGAGTTCAAGACCAGCCTGACCAACATGGAGCAACCCCATCTCTACTAAAAATAGAAAATTAGCCAGGCGTGGTAGCGCATGCCTGTAATCCCAGCTACTCAGGAGGCTGAGGCAGGAGAATCACTTGAACCTGAGAGGTAGAGGTTGCAGTGAGCCAAGATAGTGCCATTGCACTCCAGCCTGGGCAACAAGAGGGAAATTTTGTCTCAAAAAAAAAAAAAGATACCATTTTAACTATACAGGTTGATGCACTTAGATAAATGTATATACCTACATTCTGTATGCCTTTTTTATTGTGTTAAAAAACATATAACATTAAATTGATGGCTAGGTGCGAGGCTCGTGCCTATAATCCCAGCACTTTGGGAGGCCAAGGCGGAAGAATTGCTTGAGGCCAGGAGTTCAAGACAAACCTGGGCAGCATGGCGAGACCTGTCTTTATTTTAAAAAATAATAAAAATAAAATTAAAAAATAAAAGAGGAAAAAAATGTTTTTATTATTTTTATTTTTCTATAGAGACAGGATCTCATTATGTTGCCCAGACTGGTCTCAAACTCCTGGGCTCAAGAAATCCTCCCACCTCAAGGTCCCAAAGTGTTGAGATTACAAGTATGAGCCACCACACCCGGCCAGCAAGAAAAAATTTTTTAAAACATTAAATTTACCATCTTAACCATTTTTAAGTGTACAGTTTAGTAGTGTTAAATGTATTCACATTGTTGTGAAATAGATCTTTAGAACTTCGTCTTGCAAAACTGAAACTCTATACTCATTAGACATTAATTCCCTCTCCCTCTTCCCCGAGGAAAAGATTCTTTTTGAATCACCCCTATACAGTAAATGGAGCATTTAGTATATTTAAAGAACTCCCTAAAATAATCTCAAAATAGGGCCACTCCCAAAAAGAGCCAGTAAATCATTCAGGGCTCTTAAGGGTGCATTGTTTTTTTAATTCAACTCAAATTAACTAAGTAGTAAAAGAGGATTTGGGGACTCCTGTACCAGAACAGTCCTCTATCCAGGGCTCACATGATGACCACAGGTAGTTTCTCTTCCTTTCTGACTTGACACCGTCTCTGGATGTTGTCTTCACACACTGGCTGGGAGCAGCACCAGGGGTTGTTGTGGGCTATGTCTTTCCTCAATCACAGCCTTTTCTTCTTGGGCCTGCCAAGAAGGAAGCTTTTCATTCCTGGAAACCCCAGCAGATGGGTCCTCTGCTGGATCTGCTTGGGTTTCCTGCCCATGATGACCAAAGGAATGTCCATGATGTCTTAAACAAATCAGGGCCCATGTGGGAGTTTGGGCGGGCGTTGATCCTCCCTTACTGCATGGCTGAGAATGGGTGAGCCAAGAATTAACCAAGGCAAGTTGGTTGCAGGGATAAAAGGCGGTGGGGGATGCTAGGGAGATACTGTGATATCTTTATATATTATATTACTCAAGCATTCAGTATTCAGTGAGTTCCAGTTGCAAAATGATCATCTTGATGAATGTTTGGGATGTGGATCACGCTGTCCCTGAATCAAAGTTTCAGGTGCAAATGGTTTATTAGAGAAGAGTGTGCTCCCAGGAGAAGCCTGTAAGGGGATGGAGTGACTGGACTGTGAATTACACCTCCAGGCAAAGGACCTGGGCTGTTGTCCTCCCATGCCAGTCTGGCTACTGACCAGGGAGAAGGGGGAATTGAAAATTCCCAGACACTTCCAGCTCTCCAAGCAGTCACTGAGGCTCCTGTGCCCAAGTTGCCCGCCATTCATAGCAAGCAGACAGGAGATGGGTGCACAGAGCTTGTCAAAGATGAGGCTTCCACGAGTTGGAGGCCAGCCTGGGCAACACAGTGAGATTCCATCTCTTTAAAAAATACTAAAAATAATTTTTTTTAAAAAAAGGGCTGGCCAGGCACGGTGGCTTACACCTGTAATCCCAGCACTATAGGAGGCCGAGGTGGGTAGATCACCTGAGGTCAGAAGTTCAAGACCAACCTGGCCAACATGGTGAAACCCTATCTCTACTAAAAACTACAAACATTAGCCAGGTGTGGTGGTGGGTGCTTCTAATCCCAGCTACTCGGGAGGCTGAGACAGGAGAATTGCTTGAATCCGGGAGGCGAAGGTTGCAGTGAGCTGAGATTGTGCCATTGTACTCCAGCCTGGGCAACAGAGCGAGACTCCATCTCAAAAAAAAGAAAAAACAAAAACCATGGCTTCCATAGAATCCACTATAAGGCATTACCAGGGATCTGATATGAAAGCTGGTGCCAGGATGGGTGGGCCAGGGAGGCCCGGAGAGCTGGGGAGGGGGCAAGGCTTGTAGCTTGAGGTGAGTCTCTGACAAAAGTGCCCACGCAAAGGAGTAAACTACAGACCTGGCAGAGAGAGCACCTGGCCACGGGCCTGGAAGAATGCAGCTGTGGAAAAGAGAAGAGAAACGTGTGGTCTTGAGAGTGAAGAATGGAAAAACTTTTCCTCTACTCTTTTATTTCGAAATTGGGTCTCACTCTGTCACCCAGGCTGGAGTGCAGTGGTATAATCTCAACTCACTGCAGCCTTACCTCCTGGGATCAAGTGATCCTCCCACCTCCACCTCCACCTCCAGAGTAGGTGGGACTACCGGCATGCGCCACGGTGCCCACCTAATTTTTTTTTTTTTATTTTTTTTGTAGAGATGGAGTTTTGCCATGTTGCCCAGGCTGGTCTCAAACTCCTGAGCTCAACTGATTCGCCTGCCTTGGCCTCCCAAAGTGCTGGAATTACAAGCATGTACCACCATGCCCAGCCTCCTCTACTCTTATATTCTGTAGCTGGGCCTGAGAGTTAAACTGTCAAAAGACAGATTAACAGGAGGAAAGTTTTATTTTGTGTATACACAGGGACTTCATAGAAAAGAAGTGAAAACCTAAAGAAGTGGTTAGGCCTGAGAGCTTATATATCATTTTAACAAAGGGTGATAAATTGTGGAGAGGTAACTAGACAAAGAAAAATGGGTTTGGGCTTCTAGGGGTTGTAAATTGTGGGAAAGTAAATATACGGGGGAAACTATAGATAGGTTAGATAAGGGTTATCTAGTAAGGTTTGTTTATGCAGATTCATCTTGGTACCATCTCCAGTGATAATGGTGATTAAGAGTTATTCTACTCTTCCTGGTAGGGAGAGAAAGACACCCTTACAAATGAAACTTTACGTTCTGCTTTTAGGCAGAAACGGGAGGGGCAGTGATATGGTTTGGATGTGTGCCCCCTTCAAATCTCATGTTGAAGTGTGATCCCCAGTGTTGGAGGAGGGGCCTGGTGGGAGGTGTTGGGGTCATGGGGGCAGATTCCCCCATGAAGGGCTTGGTGCCGTCTCATGGTAATGAGTGAGCTCTTGCTCTGAGTTCAGGCAAGATCTGGTTGTGCAAAAGTGTGGCCCCTCCCCCGCCTTGCTTGTTCCCACCATGTGACATGCCTGCTCCCGCTTCACCTTCCACCATGAGTGGCAGCTCCCAGAGTCCTCACCAGAAGCTGAGCCCTGGCTCGTGCTATGCTTCTTGTACAGCCTGCAGAACCGTGAGCCAAACACACCTCTATTCTTTATAAATTCCCAGCTTCAGGTATTCCTGCAAACACAGTAACACGGGCAGAGAGTTCTTCCGGTGTCTGCTATTTCTTAATTGACTTTAGCTTAAAATAATTCTTGTGCCAATGTGGCATAGTTTGGGGTGGCATATTCTGATTCCCTTCAAGGAGGACAGTCTAAGAGTGAAGGGAAGAGAGAGGAAGCTGTTGTTCAGTCTCCCCCACTTTGCTGCATCAACTCCCACTACCCAAGCCTTAGACTAGCCCTTGGGCTTTCCTATCTCTGGCCTCCGAGCTGACACCTCGCATCACTGCTCTTCATCCAAGGCCCAGGCAGCCTCACCAGTACAGTCCCTGGTGCCAGGTCTTAGCCAGGCCCTGGCTCCAGTCCTGCCCTCCAACAGCTCTGACCACACCCTGGAGTCCCAGCCAGTGGCACCAAGCCAGGGTACACAGTGAAGTTCCCTCAGTGTGAGCCACCAAAGCCAAGCCCCGGGGCAAGAAAAATGCAGAACCTCCAGGCCACTTCAAGTAGGGCTCCCTGTGTCCACATTCTCTCTCATTGTCTTTGCGTGCTCCACCTTCAGAGCCTGCCTGGTTCTTCCCACACCTGTGACGTTCAGGAGAGTCTTTCTGGAGGTTTTGGAGCTGTTGTGTAAGCACTGGGATTTTATATTTACCAGGGTGATAGTGTGGGAGGAAGAAAGTCCAGATCTCTTACATCGAAGGATAACCCTGAGGTGTAATTGACACCCCACAGCTTCCCAAGGGACAAGGCTGAGACTGGAACTTCACGTGAAATGCCACCCTAGCTCAGTTTTCTCCTTTTCCCTGACATGCATCCCTCATTCCCTTACTGTTTCCCCTGGAAGCGCCTCCTTCATAATCTCTTGGACATGGATCCTCACTTCCTCACTTGTACGTGAATCCTCACTTCACTTCTTGTGCGTGAATCCTCACTGTGCTGTTTGGCTTCTGTTTCTCAAGTCATCAGTCTCCACAAGGAAGTTGGAACTAGATCTTCAGGAAACTTCAAGTTCATGTTCTTATAGTCTCACGGCCAAAAAGGAAAAAAACACTCTCCTACCAGCTCCAGGTAGAAAACTGCTGGGGAGAGTTCTTCTTGGCTAACATGGATGATGTATCCGTCCCTGGAACCATCACCATGGACAGGGAAATAGGGTCCTGCAAACTCACCAAGAACTACGTGATTCGAAAGGGGCTGAGTATGGAGGCTCATGCTTGTTTGGAATCCCATCTACTCTGGAGGCTGAGGTGGGAGGATCGCTTGAGGCCAGGAGTTCAACACTAGCCTGGACCACATAGTGAGGACCCATTTCTACAAAAAAATACAAAAATTAGCCAGGCATGGTGGTGTATGCCTGTAGTCCTGGCCACTTAGCCGGCTGAGGTAGGAGGATCACTTGAACCCAGGAGGTCAAGGCTGCAGTGAGCCATGATGGTGGCACTACACTCTAGCGTGGGCGACAGAGTGAGACCCTCTCCAACAAAAACTCAAAAAAGGCTGGGTCCGGTGGCTCACACCTATAATCCCAGCACTTTGGGAAGCTGAGGCAGGTGGATCACTTGAGGCCAGGCATTCAAGACCAGCTTGGCCAACATGGTGAAACCCTATCTCTACTAAAAATACAAAAATTAGCCGGGCGTGGTGGCAGCATGGTGGCACACACCTGTAATTGCAGCTACTGAGAGGCTGAGGCATGAGAATCACTTGAACTCAGGAGGCAGAGGTTGCAGTGAGCTGAGATCACGCCACTGTACTCCAGTCTGGGCGACAGAGTAAGACTCTGTCTCAAAACATAAAAGAAGACGACATTTTTCTACTCTCTGTATATCTCTCCAAATGCACATATTAATGTCTATATTCACCTTGCTATATATGTATCACTATAACTATAAATCTATGTACCTTTTTTTTTTTTTTTTGAGACGGAGTTTCGCTCTTGTTGCCCAGGCCGGTGTGTAATGGCACGATCTCGGCTCACTGCAACCTCAGCCTCCCGGGTTCAAGCGATTCTTCTGCCTCAGCCTCCCAAGTAGCTGGGATTACAGGCATGCGCCACCATGCCCAAATAAGTTTGTATTTTTACTTAGAGATGGGTTTCCTCTCTCCATGCTACTGTATTGGTCTCAACTCCTGACTCCTAGGTGATCTTCTCCTGCCCCTTCGGCCTCCCAAAGTGCTGTGGATTACAGGCATGGAGCCATGCCTGGCCAAATCTTTGTTTTTTTTTTTTTTTTTTTTGAGATTTGAGTCTCACTGTGTCTCCTGCAGGCTGGAGTGCAGTGGCGCTGGAGTCTCTGGCTTCACTGTAAGCCTGGGCCTGGTTCACATTCTCCCGCTTCTCTTAGCCTCCCAAGTAGTTGGGACTACAGGCGCCACATCAGCCTGGGCTAGTTTTTTGTATTTTAGTAGAGACGGGTTTCACTTCCATGTTGACTTGGTGGGATAGTCTCCCCATCTCCTGACCTTGGTGGATCCAATTCACCGGGCCTCCCAAAGTGCTGCTGGGATTACAGGCTTGAGCCACCGCGCCCGGCCGCCTGGCCAAATCTTTGTACCCTTACACGAATATTCATGCCCCCATCTTTCTCTGGCTTCCTGTCCCTACATGTCCATGCCCAGTTCTGCATATGTCTGTCTTTGTGTGCTCTTGATTGGCTCTGCCCTGCTTTAGGCCCCACATAGCCCAGTGATGCTGAGCTGAGGCATTCACTAATAACTAGAATCAAAGGTATCCCCACTCCCAAGCTTTACCATCATTTCTGGTGCATCTAAGGACATGGTCAGCTGACTTTTGAGTATTGAGTACCCCCCGGACAACGACTCCATTGCCATTCACGTGGAAATGGGGCATTGTTCGCTCCTAGAAAATAAGGAAAAACGAACAAACAGAAGATTCTATACATCTTCTGAGAAGCCTATTTCTTTTATTCTGCCACACTTGTTTCAGAGCAACCAAAAAAAAGAAAAAAAGAAAAAAAGTTAGTCAGGAGTGGTGTGGTGCTATTCCGGAGGCTGAGGTGAGAGGATCACTTGAGCCCAGCGGGTGGAGGCTATAGCAAGCCACTGTACTCCAGCCTGAGCAACAGTGAGACCTTGTCTCAAAAGGAGAATAAAGAACCAACCAACAAACAAAATCTGCCTGGTTATTTGCACAGGGTAAACAAAAATCCTTTTATGCAAATATTTGTTAGGTCTTCACCCTCTCAATAATTAAATACTGCTTTCCACTTATACACGAATTAGTGAAACCATGTAGTGAAAGGAGGTCACCTGTCACCTGCCACAGCCCTTAGCTCATCTGGATCAGGAATATGGCAGAGTAGGTAAACTGGGCAGTGCTTTCCTCACTACTGCATCAAGGGGATAGGTCAAGGTGGCCTGCCTGTAATCCCAGCACTTTGGGAGGCCGAGATGCATGGATCACGAGGTCAGAGATCGACCATCCCATAATATGGCGAAACTCCTGCCCTACTAAAAATACATAAAACCTTAGCTGGCTGGTGCATGGGCTCTGTAGTCCCAGCTACTCGGAGGCTGAGGCAGGAGGAATGGCCTGAACCTGGGAGGCGGAGCTTGCAGTGATGCAGAACGCCTCTACTGCACTCCAGCCTGGGTGGATACGGTGACCTGGGTCTCAAAAAAAAAAAAAAAAAAAAAAAAAAAAAAAAAAAAGACTCCTGGGTGACCAAGACAACTCTCCGGGTTCTCTTCCTGGCTTAGACAGTCTCCGGTTCTCTATTCTGCACAACAATCTCTAACGCTTCATGACTGGACAGTTACCTTGTGGTCTTGATGGTTCCCAGTGCCCACTGGGCCTCCAACTCAGCAGTTCTCATGTGGGATCTCTCAGGTGATTGTTGCCAGATATTGGTTAGTGCTACAGTTAGCACAAGACTCAATTGTATGCAAATACAAGATGGCTCATTTACGTGGCTGGTGGGTGATGCTAATTGGCTGCTGAGAACTCAGCTGGAACAATCAACTGGAGAGTTTATGCATGGCCTTTCCAAGTGGCTCAGGAGTCCACTTAGCATGGGGGCTGGGGTCTGAGAAGGAGTATCTCGAGAGCAAAGTTCCAAGACAGCTAGATGAGACCTGCAAGGCTTCTTAACGCTGTGCCCTGGAAGACACAAGATGTCCCTTCCACTCTTAAGTCACTAAAGTCAGTCCCAATTCAAAGAAAAGGGAATTTGCTGGGCGCAGTGGCTCACACCTGTAATCCCAGCACTTTGGGAGGCCGAGGCAGGCAGATCACTTGAGGCCAGGAGTTCAAGACCAGCCTGGCCAACGTGGTGAAACCCTGTCTCTCCTAAAAATACAAACATTAGCCAGATGTGGTGGCGCATGCATGTAATGCCAGCCACCTGGGTGGCTGAGGCACAAGAATCGCTTGAATCTGGAGGTTGCAGTGAGCCGAGATGGTGCCACTGCACTCCAGCCTGGGTTACAAAGGGAGACTGTCTCACAAAGAAAAGGAAGGGAAGGGAGGGGAGGGGAGGGGAGGGGAGAGGAGGGGAGGGAAGGAAAAAGTGCAGAGGAGAAGAGAGGAAAGGAAAGGGACTTAGACTCTACCCCTTGAAATGCATTGCAGCGTTCATCTACGGGGAGGGAAGGAAATGTCGGTGTCTGCCCTCTTCAGAGATAGTTTTACCTTGGTCATTTACTGAGTGACAGATCACAAACAACCATGCAATGAGCAAGCAGATCTTGAGCTCCTGCCTCACACAGGCCTCCAGGAAGTGTTGTGGAGCACCAAAATGCATAAAATGTGGTTTCTTGACAATTAGGAGTTTTTGAGGGTTGAAGAAGTGAGAATGGTGGAATTGAGAAGGGGTATTTCTTTCTCAGAGTCTGGAAGCCACCTCACAGGAACAAAAGAAAGCTGACCACAAACACCTACCAGCATCCCATGGGTACATGATGGGAGGCATCAGTGGGAGGAGTCCCAAAGGAGAACTCAGTTCAAGGCTTCCAGAAAGAAGAGGAGCGCAGGCGTCACAACCTGACTGAGGTTGGTGCCTCTAATTTGAGATAAGTATCTTAAAAGGGCTAAACTGAAAATGTCCTAGGAATAAGTACGTCAGCATGAAATGACTCTGATTGTAAAATGCAGCAGAGAGCTTCTCCTACTAAGAGCAGGATATGTGGAGGGAATGCTCTGTATGCCTAGAGGAGCAGGCCAAAGGAATTCCAGCTGCCCTCTACCCGCTATGCAACTCCTCCTGTGAATGGTGAGAATGGTGCCGACCACTCCCCATGGCCCCACCTCTGTTCCTGAGGGTAGGAGGATTCCTGTCCCCTTCGTACCATCCTTGGTACTGAGAGCGATGCTGAAGAGACTGGGATGCTCATATTCTCACAAAGGGACTGCAGGGTGGTACAGATGGCTGGATGCCCAGTACTACATCCATTCTCCCCTTTTTCTTTAGTAATAGAACCACTGAACCTTAGCTGGATGAGTAATAAAACCACTGGATAATCTTGGCCT
Organism: Papio anubis; assembly: GCF_008728515.1. NCBI lineage: Eukaryota > Metazoa > Chordata > Mammalia > Primates > Cercopithecidae > Papio > Papio anubis. Next base: position 53,417,659 of record NC_044991.1, read on the forward strand.
AACATGGTGATCTGATTTGGCTCTGTGTCCCCACCCAAATCTCACCTTGAATTGTAATCCCTGTAATTCCCATGTGTCAAGGGCGGGACTAGGTGGAGGTAATTGGATGATGGGCTGGTTTCCCCCATGCTGTTCTTGTGATAATGAGTGGCTCTCATGAGATCTGATGGTTTTATAAGCATCTGGCATTTTCCCTGCTTGCACTCACTCTGTCCTGGCATGCTGTGAAGAAAGTGCCTGCTTCTCCTTTGCCTTCCACCATGACTGTAAGTTTCCTGAGGCCTCCCTAGCAATGCAGAACTGTGAGTCAATTAAACCTCTTTTCTTTATAAATTACCCAATCTCAAATATTTCTTCATAGCAATGTGAGAACAGACTAATGCGCACAGCCATTAATAGAAAAACTACATTTCCCGGCATGCCATCTAACTAGGTATGGTCATGTGACTAGGCTCTGGCCAATGGAACACAGGTGGAAGTTGTTGGCGAAAACGCCATAAAACGGGAACAGCTGCAATATCAGCTGCAGGATATTATTCTACCTTTCCACCTGCCTGGGACCTGGATGTGGAACTGCAGTGTGAACTTTGCAACCTTGAAGAGAACAACCTTGATAATGGATGGTGAAGCAAGAAAGAGGAGCCTGAGGCTGGGTGCAGTGGCTCACACCTGTAATCCCAGCACTTTGGGAGGTTAAGGCAGGCAGATTGCTTGAACCCAGGAGTTTGAGACCAGCCTGGATAACACAGTGAGACTCCATCTCTTGTCTCTACAAAAAATAAAAAAAATAGCCAGGTCTGGTGGTGCATGCCTGTACTCCCAGCTACTACCAGGAGGTGGAGGTTTCAGTGAGTCATGATTGTGCCACGGCACTTCAGCCTGGGCAACAGAGTGAGACTCTCTGTCTTAAAAAAAAAAAAAAAAAAAGAGGTGGGTGGTGGGGAGGCCAGGTGCAGTGGCTCGCGCCTTAATCCCAGCACTTTGGGAGGCCGAGGCCGGTGGATTATGAGGTCAGGAGTTCGAGACCAGCCTGGCCAACATAGTGAAACCCTGTCTCTACTAAAAATACAAAAATTAGCTGGATGTGGTGGCACGCACCTGTAGTCGCAGCTACTCAGGAGGCTGAGGCAGGAGAATCGCTTGAACCCGGGAGGCAGAGGTTGCGGTGAGCCAAGACGGCACCATTGCACTCCAGCCTGGGTGACAGAGCAAGACTCTGTCTTAAAAAAAAAAAAAAAAGATAGGAGCCTAAGCACTGTTGACATTGTGGCATATTCATCTGCAGCATGGTGGGCAGTTCCAGGACACCTGACATGTTCCCACTGCAGAAACCGCTCGGGTTTCTCCAGCACCACTGAAGCTTGCTCAGCCCGTGTAGAGTAGCCTGGACATACTGGGGCTTTATTTTCCTGAGGACAACCCTCAACCAGTGAGTGCCAGGAATCCGTGGGTAACTGCCCACCTGTTTTCCCCCCCTCACCGGATAATTCTGAAGCATCTTCTACCCAACTCTGCAGAGGGTCCCTGCAGGACTGAGCCTGGTGCCCGCGGTGATAATATGCACTTCAGTGCACCTTTTCTTGGCTTTCCACCCTGCCCTTTCTCACTTCTCCACTACTTGGAATCCTTTCCAAACAAACTACCCATACCTGATATCTACTTTTACATAAACCCAAGCTAAGGTGGTGAAATATTGCTTCATTTTGAAGTCAGTGGGATCAATTAAAACCTTAAAGAGGGATATGGATGTATGTGGATTGGCAGCTGAGGACCCCAGGGGTGGGGACCAGAGACTGGAAACAGATGAGTCGGGGGATGAACACCCTCATGTCTGTGAGGGATGATGAGCATTAACCCGGGTCAGGAAAGTTCTGTCTGACCCAAGGGACATTCAAGGTGTGACCTCGTGAATCACAGGTATGAATAACCAGAAGGAAGATCCTTGGGTATGTTTGGGGTTTTGACTTTTTTGTTTTTGAGACGGAGTCTCTCTCGCTCTATTGCCTAGGCTGGAATGCAGCGGCACGATCTCACTGCAACCTCTGCTCCCCGGGTTCAAGCTATTCTCCTGCCTTCAGCCTCCCGAGTAGCTGGGACTGCAGGCATACACCACCACAGCCAACTAATTTTTTTTTTGTATTTTTAGTAGAAACGGGGTTTCACCATGTTGGCCAGGCTGGTCTCAAACTCCTGACTTCAGATGTTCCTCTCACCTCAGCCTTCCAAAGTGCTAGGATTACAGGCGTGAGCCACTGTGCCTAGCCAACATTTTTGTTTTTTAAAAAATGTTCTCTTTCCTCCACTCCCTAGTTTTGCCTTTTCTGGGATGCTCCAGAACTCTAGGAGGACAAACAAGTCCTTCATGTCCAACATTAGGGGAAGGCAGCATCCTCCAAAGAAGAGTGACTCACCCTGACCAGCTGGCAGAGAAGCCTAAGGCCAGGCCCTGGGACGTGGAGAGCCAGTCCCAGCCTGGTCCGGAAGGAGGCGTGCCAGGGTGGCAATGATGCATCACCCACGTGGTTTACTGGCCTTGACTAACCTGACCATGACTTAGCAAAGCTGTGAGGTTTCCCAGTCTGGACCAATATGGGTGTGTGGGTAGAATACAGCCAGCAAGGGGAGGCGAAGGCCTGAGCAGCATGTCAAAACCAGGAACTTGTGGCCTCTTTCCCCGTCACCACAGCCCCTCTCCACCCTTCCTCACATCTGTCCCTGCTTCCCCGGTCATCCCAGGGACGGGGGTCTCCAGTGCAGCCCACTCCTCATCATGGTATTACTCCAGTACAGCTCCAATCTGACCTACAGGTGCGGTGTTTGGCATAGCAGGGGCATGATCCCTACTACCTACAACCAGTGAGTCACAGCCCTTTGGTCCAGTCTGTGGACTAGTCACTTCCTGTCCATCATGTGAGCTCCCACAGAACCCAGGTCCTGCCCCAGAGCCCAGGCATTAGACAGGCCCTGGCCTTAATCCGGTTATCTCAGAGGCATCCCATATGTGTCCAGGACACCTGGGAAGCTGGTGGTAGTGAGGAGTGAAGTGCGGTAGGGGGCTTCTTCTCTGGCCCCCTGGCTTCCTGCCAACCAAGAAAATAGGCCCCACTCACAGCCACCTCTCCCCTGCTGGCTAGTCTCAAACAGATCATTAGAAGGACTTTGCTGCCCATAACAACAAGGGTCACTGGTGAAAACAAATAGCTCAGGGAGGTGGATCATGGAAATCACAGAAGCAGAGATTTCTCTGTTCTCATCCCCTAAATCACCAGTGCCCCTGCTCCTGACAATTGGTCACCTCTCAGCCAACATCTGAGCCTGTGGTGTCCCTTCCTAGTGACAGAGTTCATGATACTCATGGATTATTTCAACGTGTTGGGAAGTTAGTCTGTTTTTTTTTTTTTTTTTAAAGAGATGGGATCTGGCCATGTTGCCTAGGCTTGTCTCAAACTCAAGCTCAAGTGATCTTTCCCACCTCGGCCTCCCAAAGTACTGGGATCACAGGTGTGAGCCACCACACCTGGCTGAGGAAGTTAGTCTTTAGAATGAGACTAAACCTGCTTTCCTATATTTTTCATCTTTTCATGTGCTTATTGGATATTTGCATTTCATTCATGAAAAAAATTATATCTTTTCGGTTCTTGTTTTTTTAATAGAGATGAGGTCTCAATTTGTTGGCCCAGGCTGGCCTCAAACTCCTAAGCTCAAATGATGCTCCCACCTCAGCCTCCCAAAGTGCTGGGATTACAGGCATGAGCCACCACACCTGGCCATTGGTATTTTTTAAATCTGTTCAAGTATCTGTACTTTGGTTTTCTTTCTTACTACAAATGCTATCTTTGTTCTCAACTCTTTTTTTTCTTTGATCACCTTTTTCAAAAATGTCCATTTTATTATTTTTCCTTCATTGAATTAGCATTTGGTTTGATTGATAAAATTTATGATTGAGTTTTCACTTGATTTATTTTTGTTTTCATCTTTAGTAATTTTTGCTTATACTTCCTTTGGACTTATTTTGCTATTACTTGTCAGCCTCCTAGGTAGAAAATTTAATTTACATAATGTCAGTCTTTTTTTTTTTTTTTTGAGACGGAGTTCGCTCTTGTTGCCCAGGCTGGAGTGCAATGGCGTGATCTCGACTCACTGCAACCTCCGCCTCCCAGGTTCAAGCGATTCTCCTGCCTTAGCCTCCCAAGTAGCTGGGATTACACCTATGCCCCACCACACCCAGCTAATTTTGTATTTTTAGTAGAGACGGGGTTTCTCCATGTTGGTCAGGCTGGTCTCAAACTCCCGAACTCAGGTGATCCACCTGCCTCGGTCTCCTAAAGTGCTGGTATTACAGGCGTGAGCCACTGCGCCCGCCCTGATAATGTTTTTGTTTTTGTTGTTTTTGAGATGGAATCTTGCTCTGTTGCCCAGGCTGGAGTGTCGTGGTGCAATCTCAGCACACTGCAACCTCCACCTCCTGGGTTCAAGTGATTCTCCTGCCTCAGCTTCCCAAGTAGCTGGGACTACAGGTGTGCGCAACCACACCTGGTTGATTTTTGTATTTTTAGTAGAGACAGGGTTTCACCATGTTGGCCAGGCTGGTCTCCAACTTCTGACCTTAGATGATCTACCTGCTTTCAGCCTCCCAAAATGCTGGGATTATAGATGTGCACCACTGCACCTGGCCAGTCTGTCTTGTTTTGTTATCTGTGAACCTGTGGGCATGCATTTTCCTAAGTACCACTTTGGCCACATTTTCCAGATTTTGTCATACAGCTCTCTAATTATGTTTTTTTCCTGGGTTGTAATTTGTGTTTTTATTTCCCCTTGGAACCAAGAATCATTTAGAAAGCTTTTATAAACATTTCCAAGTTAACAAATTTTGGGATAATTTTTTGGATTTTTAAATAAATTCTATTTCACTGTGGTCAGAGAATACACACATATGTGTACACCTGTATGTATATGCAGCTTGTATGACTTTTCACTTTTCTGTAACTTTAATCCACCTGTCTCAGGTCTGTCCTCTGATCCCCCTCAAAGAAAGCTTAGTTCCTTTTTCACAGGATGTGCCATTAAATATTTCATAGCAGGCCGGGCACGGTGGCTCACACCTGTAATCTCAGTACTCTGGGAGGCCGAGTTGGGTAGACCACTTGAGGTTAGGAGTTCGAAACCAGCCTGGCCAATATGGTGAAACCCCATCTCCACCAAAAAATACAAAAATTAGCCAGGTGTGGTGGTGCACACCTGTAATCCCAGCTACTCAGTAGGCTGAGGCAGGAGAATCACTTGAAACCGGGAGGCGGAGGTTGCGGTAAGCTGAGATCATGCCATTGTACTCCAGCCTGGGTGATAGAGTGAGACTTCGTCTCAAAAAAAAAAAAAACATTCATAGCAGCTACTTAGTGATTCCTGTTGAGGGGGGTGGAGGAGGATTATGCACTCCTTCCCTGGAGACTTTTGGTCCTCTGGGACCTTCTTAAGCACTCAGATCCACCAGCCTCCCTTCCTCCTCCCCATTTACTGTGTTGAGACAGGACAGGAAAAGTTGCTCTAAGTTAGACATTCACAGTAGGACAGCCGTGGTCAGCCTTCACTGTCCTGGGGTCCATCTCTGAAACACTGGAGTCTTTCAGTGTCCCTCCCTCATAACTTATGAAACCAATATGGTGCTCAGAATGCAGGGAGCAGAGCATCTCCTCTCTCTGTCGCTGGAGACTATACTTCTCTTTATATGCTTCAAAGCTAGTATTGTCTTTTTCATAGCCCAGTCCATAAACTAAAGTCCCAAGTCAGTGTTTCCCACATTGTGTTCCATAGAATACCAGCTCTGTAGACATCAATAGGTAATATACAGTTCTGTTTAGGGACTGCTGATTATTTATTTATTTATTTATTTATTTATTTATTTTTGAGACAGGGTCTCACTCTGTTTCCCAGGCTGGAATGCAGTGGCACAATCAGGGCTCACTGCAGCCTCGAACTCCCAGGCTCAAGTGATCCTCTCACCTCAGCCTCCTGAGTAGCTGGGAGTACAAGCATGCACCACCACGCCCGGCTAATTTTTTGTATTTTTGTTTTTAGTAGAGACAGGGTTTCGCCATGTTGACTAGTCTGGTCTTGAACTCGTGGACTCAAGCAATCGGCCTGCCTTGGCCTTTCAAAGTGCTGGGATTACAGGTGTGAGTCACTGTGCTTGACCTAGGACTGCTGATTTAAACAAAGAGAAATTTACTCCTTTACCATGGGCATTCAGGTCGCTGTATTTTCTAGTGCATAAATTGACTTTTTTTTTTTCTTTTTTTAATTGAGAGAGTCTCACTGTGTTGCCCAGGCTGGTCTTGAATTCCTGGGCTCAAGTGATTCTCCCACCTCCGCCTCCCAGTGTGCTGGGATTACAGGTGTGAGCCTCCACACCCAGCCACATAAATGGCCTTTTTTTTTTTCTTTTTTTTTGAGATGGAGTTTCACTCTTGTTGCCTAGGCTGGAGTGCAATGGTGTGATCTCGGCTCACTGTAACCTCCACCTCTCAGGCTCAAGCGATTCTCTCACCACAGCCTCCCAAATAGCTGGGATTACAGGCACCCGCCATCATGCCTGGCTAATTTTTTTTTGTATTTTTATAAAGACGCGGTTTCACCATGTTGACCAGGCTGGTCTTGAACTCCTGACCTCAGGTGATCTGCCCGCCTCGGCCTCTCAAAGTGCTGGGATTACAGGTGTGAGCCACCATGCCTGGCCTATAAATGGACTTTCTAAAAAGAGGAAAAAGCATAGTGGTGCTTCCCAAACTAATCTGTGATAGAACCCTCTGTAGAACACCAGGTACATGTTCCAGAACAGATGCTATATGCTCCCTAAGGCCCTATTTTCAAGTATACTCCTGTGATGTATTTTGTTTTGGTTGAACTTTGTGTAGCCAATTGTTGGAGTTGGTCCTTTGCTTCATCCTCCCAGTGGGTTTGTATCTTGATTCCCCAATCCAGTGTTTCAGCTTTCCTCTGAGATTCTTACTATCAGTGAATCAGATCAGCCTGTGACCTATGTTCTCATACAATGCATAGATAAGCGCTTGGAAAAGGACAGGACCAAGGACAGAGCCATATAGTGTGCCTCTGAAATAGGGAGACACACACATTCATCCCATAGAATGACTTTGATTGATTGATAAGGGCTGCCTGGGCTAGCACTTCCCAGCCTTCCTTGTGGTGAATCACGTGAGAATGCAGGATGTGACTCAGGGAGTTTGGGGTGGGTCTGAGATTCTGCATTTCTCACAGACTCCCAGGTAATGCTGATGCTGCCAGTTCTGAAACTACATTTTGAGTAGCAAGGTACTAGAGCACTGCGTTGAAAAGGGATCTGAGGCTACATCTGCACTCATGTGATCAATTAGTAATGTCTGCCACAGGCAGAGAAATGAGCTGTGAATAATGTGCCATCTTTGCCCTACAAGTCTATGTTGAAAATGATGTGTTATTCAAGAAAGTGGAGGGGAAAAGTAAGGTATTTATACCATAATATGTTATACAAGCATGAAAATGAATGTCTTCATATTTTTGATAGCACAAATTCCAAGCCGTATTATGTTCTTTAAAAGGCAGGTTTGGAAAATAAACTGTATACTACACTCCTATGTGTTTACAATAATCGATAATCATATACTCTGACAATGCCAAGATTTGATGAAGGTATAGAGAATGGGAACATTTTTACACTACTGGTGAGAACATGAACTGATATGGCTTTGGGAAACTATCTGGTATTATCAGTACAACTGAAGACACATACACTCTATAACCCAGTAATCATTCTCATGTGTACCAAGACCCATGGATAGACGCACTGCATGTAATAACCCCAAGTTGAAAACTCAAATGTCCCTCAAAAGGAAGATTGATAAATTTTGGTATATTCATAATGAAATGCTACACAATAATGGATATGACAAAACTCTAGCTATGTGTGGATGAATCTGAGAAACAAAATGTTAACTGAAAAAGACAAGACACAAAAGACAATACAATGGGCCAGGCGCAGTGGCTCACGCCTGTGATCCCAGCACTTTGGGAGGCGGAGGCAGGCAGATCACTTGAGCTCAGGCGTTCAAGACCAGCCTGGCTAACCAGGTGAAACCCTATCTCTACTGAAAATATAAAAATTAGCTGGGCATGGTGGTGTATTCCCATAATCCCAGCTACTCAGGAGGCTGACGCAGAAGAATTGCTTGAACCCGGGAGGTAGAGGTTGCAGTGAGCTGAGATTGTGCCACTGCATTCCAACCTGGGCGACAGAGCAAGACACCATCTCAAAAAAAAAAAAAGAAAAAAGACAATACACTGTACATTGTATGATTCTAGTCCATACATTTCAAAAATAGAATATTTTTGAATATATTATTTGGTGATGTGTACACAGGTGCTAAAACTATTCTTTTTTTAAAGGCAAGGAAACAGGGCTGGGTGCAGTGTCTCACACCTGTAATCCCAGCACTTTGGGAGGCCAAGGTGGGAGGATTGCTTGAGGCCAGAGTTCAAGACTAGCCTGAACAATATAGCAAGAAGTCATCACTACAGAAGATTTAAAAAATTAGCTGGCTGGGAGCAGTAACTCATGCCTGTAATCCCCAGCACTTTGGGAGGCCAAGGTGGGTGGATTACCTGAGGTCAGGAGTTTGAGACCAGTCTGGCCAACATGATGAAACCCCATCTTTACTAAAAATACAAAAATTAGCCAGGCATGGTAGTGGTTGCTGGTAATTCCAGCTACTCAGGAGGCTGAGGCAGGAGAACTGCTTGAACCCAGGAGGTGGAGGTTGCAGTGAGCTAAGGTTGTGCCACTCTACTCCAGCCTGGGCGACAGAGCAAGACTCTGTCTCAAAGTCCTGGGCTCAAGTGATCTACCCACAGGCGTGGATTATAGGCATGGGCCACCTTGCCCAGCCTAAAACATGCATATATTTCTAATTCCATATAGCAAGTTGATTCTAACAGAATGTTTTCATTGATTTTTTTTTTTTTTTTTTTTGAGACAGAGTTTCACTCTTGTCAACCAGGCTGGAGTGCAATAGCGTGATTGATTTTACTTGTTCCATCATTCTGGATCACAGAGATTGCCCTAAACCTTGGTGTTATCATCTCTCTCTCTGTTTTTTTAGAGGCAGTGTCTCACTATGTTGCCCAGGCTGGTCTTAAGCAATCCTCCTGCCTTGGCCCCTCAAAGTGGTGGGATTACAGGTGTGAGCCACCATGCCCAGCCATTATTATCTCACATACTGATTGTTCCTTCAAGCTTAGAGTCATTTACAATTCGATAAACATTTCTTCCATTTTTTTCATTGATCATGCCACTGCACTGTAGCCTGGGTGACAGAGCAAGACCCTGTGTCAAAAAAAAAAGAAAACAATGTCGTAAGTCAGGCTCCCTAGAAGCAGAGCCTGAGGCAGGGATTCAGCTGCACATGATGTCTTCAGGGAGTGCTCCCGGGAGAAGGGAAGCCACATGCAGCAGAGGAAGAAGCTGAGCAAAGATGTCGTTTTCATCTAGAATCTAGCCTTAGCATAATCCCACAGAGAGCTCAGAAGTATGAACAGCATCACAGTGTTGGTCTCACTCTGGGGCAAGAGGACCAGCCTTTATGCAACAGAGTCACACAGCACTGGTTGCAGGCTGCTGGGGGTGGGTAACCTCCCAGGCAAGGCGACCCCAGTTGGCCAAAAATAACTCTCTAGAAAATGGGGCAGTTGTGAGTCATTATCAACCATCACCCCCTGCAGCTGGGGGAAAGATGCACCAGGCAGCCGTATGAGCTTAATTGTCCTCCAAAATGTCATATGTAGAAACCCTAACCTCCAGTGCCTCAGAATGTGACTCTGAGACAGGACTTTTGAAGAGGTAATTAACTTAAAATGAGGCTGTTAGGTTGGCCCCTAATCCAATCTGACTGATATCCTCATAAGAAGAGGAATTAGGACGCACAGAGAGACACCAGGAATACATATGCACAGAAGAAAGAGCATTTGAGGACACAGAGAGACTATGGCCATCTGCAAGCCAAGGAGAGAGACTCAGAAGAAACCAATCCTGCACGTGCCTCGATCTTGGACTTCTAGCCTCCAGAGCTATGAGAAAACACATTTCTGTTGTCTAAGCCAAAGCTTGTGGTACTTTATGGTAGCTTGAGCTGACTGAGACAGCAGATAAACAGAGTCTGGATGGCACCAATGTCATCCAGTACATCTTTTTTTTTTTTTTTTTTTTTTTTGAGACGGAGTCTCACTCTATCATCCAGGCTGGAGTGCAATGGTGTGATCTTGGCTCACCACAATCCCCACCTCCCGGGTCCAAGTGATTATCCTGCCTCAGCTTCCTGAGTAGCTGAAATTACAGGTGTGAACCACCATGACCAGCTAATTTTTGTATTTTTAGCAGAGACAGGGTTTCACCATGATGGCCAGGCTGCCCCGATTTTTTTGTATTTTTAGTAGACACAAGGTTTCACCATGTTGGCCAGGCTAGTCTCAAACTCCTGACCTCAGGTGATCTGCCTGCCTTGGCCTCCCAAAGTGCTGGCATTACAGGCATGAGCCACCGCGTCCAGCCTCCACTACATCTTCATGTATGCTCTCCATCCAAATCATCTCTCCTTTCCTTCCCCACCTGCTCCCAAACACAGCTCATTTAAATCTGTCTGCCCTCTCTTCATGGGGAGCTACCGTGCCAATTACAGGAACCAGCTAATCTCCTGTATCAGCTGCCTGCCCCAGACAGGAGCCAACCAGTTTTCCCAGCCTCCTTCCAGCACTTTTGACCTCTCAATGAAAAGAATGCCAATGGGCTAGGAATGGTCTTTTGGTTGAAATGAGCCATAAACCATCAGATAATTGCACAGGTTTCTGTATCTCCGCCTTTAATCCACCATTGAGACCCAGTTCTGACTTAGGGGCGCTATGTGTCCTTGCCCAGTCTGCAAAGAGCTTAAGAATTGTTCCCATGATCCCCATGGAGGGGCAGAGTGTCACAAAGGGAAGGAGACAGAGTTGGCTAAACTTTCTGAGGTGAGATCTTTAATTTATTAAATCATTAAGGTTAATTTTCTTTCCAATGTTGGATTTTTCTTGTTGAACACTAACTCTGTTGATCCAGTTTCCACCTAACAGTGGGAATTCTGCAGCCTTCCAGTTGGCTGAACAAGCAGTGGACACCAAGTTTGTTAAGTTTAGGGTTGGTAAGTTTGAGTAAGAACTTTGGCTTTTTATCTGGGTGAAATCGGGAGCCATTGGTGAATGTAATAGTTTGCTAGGGCTGTCATAACAAAGTACCCCAGACGGGGTGGCTTAAACAACTGAAACTAATTTTCTTGCCATTCTGGAGGCTTAAAGTCCAAGACCAAGATGTCAGCAGGGTTGGTTTCTCCTCAGCCCTCTTTCCTTGGCTTGTAGAGATGGCAGTGTTCTTCTGTAACTTCACACGATCTTCCCTTTATGTGTGGCGTCCAATTTCCTTCTTTTTTTTTTTTTTTTTTTTTTTGAGGTAGAGTCTCACTCTGGCTGGAGTGAAGTGGCATGATCTTGGTTTACTGCAACCTCTACCTCCTGGGTTCAAGCAATTCTCCTGCTTCAGCCTCCAGAGTAGCTGGGATTACAGGTGCCTACCACCACGCCCAGCTAGTTTTTGTATTTTTAGTAGACACGGGGGTTTCACCATGTTGGCCAGGCTGGTCTCGAACTCCTGACCTCAAGTGATCCACCTGCCTTGGCCTCCCAAAGTGCTGGGATTACAGGCGTGAGCCACTGTGCCTGGCCTCTTCTTTTTTTTCACTGTAGCCTCAACCTCCAGGGCTCAAGTGATTCCCCCACCTCAGCCTCCCAAATAGCTGGTGGGACTACAGGCGCGCACCACCACGCCTGGCTAATTTTTTGTTGTTGTTGTTGTTGTTGTTGTTTTGTTAGTGCTGCTGGAACGGGAGTCTCACAGGTCTCCCATACTGGAGTGCAGTGGCACATCTCTGGGCTCACTGCAAGCCCGCCTCTCCCGGTTCACGCATTCTCCTGCCTCAGCCTCCGAAAGTAGCTGGGACTTTACAGGCTCTCACCACCACGCCTTCTCGCTAGTTTTTGTATTTTAGTAGAGATTTGGCTCTTACCCATGTTAGCCAGGGATGGTTCCCGGACTCCTGACCTCATGATCCACCCGCTTCAGCCTCCCAAAGTGCTGGGATTACAGGGTTGAGCCACCGCGCCCGGCCCTGGCTAATTTTTATATTTTTTTTATAGAGTCGAGGTTTTGCTATGTTGCCCAGGCTGGTCTCAAACTGCTGGGCTCTAGCGATCTGCCCACCTTGGCCTCCCATAGTGCTGGGATTACAGGCATGAGCCATTGCACCTGGCCTCAATTTTCCTCTTCTAATGAACGCATAAGTCATAATGTGTTAAACCCCACCCTAATGACCTCATTTTAATGTAATTGCGTCTTTGAAGACTCTATCCCCAAATACAGTTACATTTTGAGGTACTGGGGCTTAGAACTTCAACATATGAACTGAATTGGAGGGGGACACAATTCAGCCCGGAACAGAGGGTTTTGGACAGAAGAAGGACTTTGTAATGTCTTACCTGACTTGTTTTATAGTAGAGATAGGGTCTTGCTCTGTTGCCCGGGCTGGAGTGCAGTGGCATGATCACAGCTCATTGCAGCCTTGAAATCCTGGCTCAAGCAATCTTTCTGCCTCGACGTCCAAGAGCACTGGAATTACAGGTGCGAGCCACCATGCCTGGCTGTCATCTGACTTTTTTAAAGGACCACTTAGGTTGTTGGGTAAGAAGGCAAGAGTATCAGAGCAGGGCCCACCAGGAGATGACTGCAATAATCCAGAGGAGAGAAGAGGATGTCTTGAGTAGGGAGATAGCAGTGATAATACGCAGATAATAAGGGGAATCAGATCCTAAAATATATATATAGATACACTTTTTTTTGGAGACTGATATATATCCATTGAGGTCAGGAGTTCGAGACCAGTCTGGCCAACATGGTGAAACCATGTCTCTACTAAAAATAGAAAAATTAGCCGGGCATGGTGGTGGCCACCTGTAATCTCAGCTACTTGGGAGGCTGAGGCAGGAGAATCACTTGATCCCAGGAGGCAGAGGTTGCAGTGAGCCAAGATCAGGTCACTGCACTCTGGGCTGGGGGACTGAGTGAGACTCCATCTCAAAATCCCAGCTACTTAGGAAGCTGAGGTGGGAGGATCACTTGAGCCCGGGAGGCCAAGACTGTAGGTGAACCGAGATTGCATCACTGCATTTCAGCCTGGGCGACAGGAGACTCTGTCTCAAAATAAAACACACACACACACACACACAAATAAAGGCAATGCGTTAATCTGGGTGGAAATGAGACGCATGTTATTTAGGAATGTGAGGTAGCCATCCAGTGGTGTTTAACGGATGTTTGTACAGCCAACTTTCCAGAAAAAAATGTGCATATGTATTAATATATACATTTATTACAAATTTCTCTGATATAAGGGATATATGGTATACAATTTACAGATGATAAAATACATTTATTTCTCTTTTTTCCTTTTCCTTTTTTTTTTTTTGACATAACGTCTGTCGCCTAGGCTGAAACGCAGTGGCACAATCTCGGTTCACTGCAGTCTTTTTTGAGACGGAGTCACCTTGCTGCCCAAGCTGGAGAGCAATGGTGCTATCCGCTCACTAAACTCTCCGCTTCTCCTAGGTTCAAGCTGCATTCTCCTGCCCTTAGCCTCCCAAGTAGCTGGGATTACAGGCATGCCTACCACCACCAGGCTAATTTTTGTGTTTTAGTAGAAATAGGGTTTCTCCCTGCTCGATCAAGTGCATGGTCCTGCAACCCTGACTCAGGTGATCCGGGCCTGCCTTTGGCCTCCTAAATTGCTGGGATTACAGGCGCGGAGCCACCGCTGCCCCAGCCTGCAGTCTTGACTTCCTGGGCTCAAGTGATTCTCCCACCAGCTCTCCCAGTAGCTGGGACTACAGGCACGCCACCACTACACCCAGCCTAATTTTTTTTTTGAGAGATGTGGTTTCACTGGTCTGGAACTGGGCTCAAGTGATCTTACCCACGGCGCGATTACAGGTACGGAGCCACCTTGCCCAGCCCAAAAACATACATATATTTAATTCCATAAGCAGCAAGTTGATCTCTAACAGAATAAGTTTCATTGGATTTTTTTTTTTTGAGACAGAGTTTCACCTTTGTCAATCCAGGCTGGAGTGCAATAGCATAACTTGGCTCACTGCAACTTCCTACCTAGGTTCAAGTAATTCTCCTGCCCCCAGCCTCCTGGGCCATTGGGATTAGGCTTAGATCACACTCACTGCACTCCAGTCTGCGCAACTGGAAACACTGTCTCCAACAAACAAAAAAAGTGAGTGAAATGTTAATAAAAAGCATGTCATATCTATAGCTGTAGCTCCTTGCATTGAATAGTAATGAAATAAACATTTGAGGAAATGTTCTTCCAGTGTTCATAACCTATTTTTTACAGCAAAGAAGTTCTCCTACCTCTGATTAACAAGTGAAGTTCTGAAATATATCTTTCTTGTTTTACTTTGTCTCTTGATAACACACATATGAAAATATCAACCAACATTCATGTTAGATACCAGAGTTCAGCAAAAATCAGTGAAAGTGGCCAGACGCAATGGCTCATGCCTGTAATCTCATCACTTTGGGAGGCCAAGGTGGGCAGATCACTTGAGGAGTTCAAGACCAGGCTGGCCAACATGGCTGGAACCGGCCTTACTAAAAAAATACAAAAATTAGCCAGGAGGTTGGTGTGCTCTGCAATCCCAGCTACTTGGGAGGCTGAGGCAGGAGGAATTGCTTGAACCCAGGAGGCAGAGGTTGCAGTGAGCCAAGATCATGCCACTGACCTAGATCAAGCAATAGAGCAAGACTTGTCTCAGGAAAAAAAATAAATAAATTAAACTAAAATTAAATTAAAAAGCCAAGTGTAGTGGCTCATGTCTGTAATCCCAGCACTTGGGAAGCCAAGGCGGGCAGATCATAAGACTGGGAATTTGAGAACAGCCTGGCCACATGGTGAAACCCTCACCTACCAAAAATACAAAAATTAGCTGGGCGAGTGGTGGGCTTCCCTGTAGTCCCAGCCACTTTTGGGAGGCTGGAGGGAGGAGAATCACTGAACCTGGGAGGCAGGATTTGCAGTGAAGCCGAGATCGCACCACTGCACTCCAGCCCGGCAACAAAGTGAGACTCCATCATAAATAAATAAATAAATATTTTTTAAAATGAATACAAAAAATTAGCTGGGCTTTAGTGGTGGCACCTGTAATCCCAGCTCACAGGCAGAAAGTGAGCTGAGATCAAGGCCACTGCACTCCAGCCTGGTGATAGAGGAAAGACTCCATCTCAAAAATAATAATAAAATAAATAAATATATATATATAAAAAACAAATAAATAAAAATAATAAAAAATAAAAATACAAAAATTAACTGGGCATGGTGGCGGGCACCTGTAATCCCAGCTCAGCAGTGAGCTGAGATCATGCCACTGCACTCCAGCCTGGGTGACAGAGTGAGAGTCTGTCCTAAAAAAATAAAAATAGGCCAGGGTGCGATGGCTCAAGCCTGTAATCCTGTGCACTTTGGGGAGGCCAGATGGGCGGATCACAAGGTCAGGAGATCGAGACCATCCTGGCACATGATGAAACCCCTGCCCTCTACTAAAAATACAAAAAACTAGCCGGGCGAGGTGGCGGGCGCCTGCAGTCCCAGCTACTTGGGAGGCTTAGGCAGGAGAATGGCGTGAACCCGGGAGGTGGAGTTTGCAGTGAGCTGAGATCCGGCCACTGCACTCCAGCCTGGGCAACAGAGCGAGACTCCGTCTCAAAAATAAATAAATAAATAAATAAATAAATAAATAAATAAAAATTAAAATATTTCCCAAGCCCAGGGAGCTTATTCTTAGAGAAGGGGGAAGGATAATGGGATGAGCAGGCATTCCAAAAAGTATTACAGCACCCTTGGAAGACAAGGAAAAACTCTGAGTCCTTTTAAACGCAAGCTGAATGTCACACATGGAGAGATGACTGAGATGAAAGGACAGCAGGATAAATTAGAGGAAAGTTGGATGATATCAAAAAGGATTGGAGGAAAACTAAAATTCAAGAATAGCGTTAAAATCCATTTTGGAGGATGACCTTTAAAAAAGTTTGCCTGGAATGCAATAAAAAAGAACAGAGTAATAGACAAAGAGGATCATAGCAGGCAGAGAACACAGAGCTGGGTCAGCGACACAGTGGAAATATCCCTTCTCTCTTTTCTTGACATTATTTTGGTTTTGTTGGAGGTGAGGCTGGTGTTAGAGAGGCCAAATTTTGATGATGATGAAAAAGCCAAGGGAATCAGGGGTTTAGGCTCCAACATCCTTATTCCACTGAACCACCCGCAACTGCTTATCCCTAGACATTTCATTATGTGAGCTAAATAAACACCTATTTTAAGCAACTAGTGTCTGAGGTTTCTGAAACATGAATTTCAGAAAATTCACGTTCCCTGAAACCCCTGATATGCTAGCATGCATATAATCAATGTTTCTCAGGCGAAATCAGAACAAAAAGGATTAGTCCTAATAATTGAAACTATAAGAGAATAAAATTATCCTGAGATAAAGAAATATGCAGATCAAAGAGCTTACTGTCTCCTGAATGAAATTAGAAGATCTACATTTAAACATGATTCACTGAGTTGGGCGGATCACTTGAGGTCAGGAGTCTGAGACCAGCCTGGCCACCATGGTGAAACCCCATCTCTACTAAAAATACAAAAATTAGCTGGGTGTGGTTGCACTCGCCTCTAGTGCCAGCTACTCCGGAGGCTGAGGCAGGAGAATTGCTTGAACCTGGGAGGCGGAGGTTGCTGAGATGGCATCACTACATTCCAGCTTGGGTGACAGAGCAAGACTCCGTCTCAAAAAAACAAGCAAACAAACGTAAAGACCATTCAGCAAAGTATCTAAACTGTGAGGGAAAAATCATGAACTCCTGATAGGATCCATGTAGAAAAGATGGGAAAATCAAGAAAGAAATATATATAAGCCTGCCTTAATAGCAGCATGTACAAAAGTTTTATGGAGTAAAATATTGTGACTCAAGGATTTTATATCCAGGGTATATTTCATGTGTAAGGGCAAAAGAACATTCTCAGATATTCAAGGGCTAAAAAAAAAAAAGTCTGTCATATCTAGCATGTAGTAAAATACTATGCAGGACTGGCAGGCGGATCACTTGAGGTCAGGAGTTTGAGACCAGCCCCGGCAATATGGTGAAACCCCATCTTTACTAAAAATACAAAAATTAGCCAGGTGTGGTGGTGTGTGCCTATAATCCCAGCTACTCGGGAGGCTGAGACAGGAGAATTGCTTGAACTCAGGAGGTGGAGGTTGCAGTGAGCAGAGATTGCACCACTGCACTCCAGCCTGGGAGACAGAGTGACTCTGTCTCAAAGAAACAAACAAAAATTATGCACTTTTTTTTAAAACATGGAAATTTTTAAGGTAAAAATATGGAAAGATTCCCAAGATACATACTGTTACATGAGAAGAAGCATGCAGAACAGTCTGTACATCATGCTACTGTAAGAGTTAAAATCGGGGGGAAGCAAGAATCTGTATTAATATTAGCTTGTTTATTCATAAAGAAAGGAAGTGAAACATAAGAAACTAAGAATTGTGGTTAATGGTTGTTGGAAAGATGGGAGACAAGGCTGGAAGGAAGGTTGACTAATTCTTCACATATTTTGGTGTGACTTTTGAAGCACGTAAAAGCATTACCCATTTGGGCCGGGTGCAGTGGCTCAGCCTGTAATCCCAACACTTTGGGAGGCCAAGCAAGGTGGATTACCTGAGGTCAGGAGATCAGCCTAACCAATATGGCAAAACCTTGTCTCTACAAAAACTATAAAAAATTAGCTGGGCATGGTGGTGTGCATCTGTAGTCCCAGCTACTCAGGAGGCTGAGGCATGAGAATTGCTTGAACCTGGGAGGCAGAGGTTGTAGGAGTGGAGTTTGCACCACTGCACACCAGCCTGGGCAACAGAGTGAGACTCTGTCTCAAAAAAACAAAAGTATTCCCCATTCAAAGATTAAACTCGAAATACTGTATATTTTTATTTTTAATTTATTTTTATTTTTGTTTTTTATTTGCATTACCCATTCAAAAATTAAACTTGAAATACTATTTTTTTTATTTATTTTTTATTTTTTAGAGACAGGATCTCACTGTGTTGCCCAGGCTGATGTGCAATGGCTTAAAATAAGTGTGAGTGTGTGTGTGTGTGTTTTGGAGACAGAGTCTTGCTCTGTCACTCACTCTGGTGTGCAGTGGTGTGATTCCAGCTCACTGCAACCTTGAACTCCTGAGCTTAAGGGATCCTTGTGCTGCCTCAGCCTCCCATGTAGCTAGGACAAGCAGTCTTCCTGCCTCGGCATCCCGAAGTACTGAAATTATACGGATAAGCTACCACACCCAGCAAATATATATATACACACATACACACATGCACACACTATTGGGACGCTGAGAGGTGGGAGGAACTCTTGACCCCAGGAGGTTGAAGCGGCAGTGAGCCATGACTCAAAAATGTTTTAAAAATTATATTACTATAGTTGTATATTGTAGTTATATACATATAATTATATCATTTATTTAACATCTGCCTGCAAAAAGTGGTGGCAGGCGTGGTGGCGGGCGCCTATAATCCCAGCTACTCGGGAGGCTGAGACAAGAGAATCGCTTGAACCCGGGAGGAGGAGGTTGCAGTGAGCCGAGATTGTGCCATTGCACCCCAGCCTGAGTGACTCCGTCTCAAAAAAAAAAAAAAAAAAATTATCCGGGAGTGGTGGCACGTGTCTGTAGTCCCAGCTACTTGAGAGGTTGAGGCAGGAGAATCGCTTGATCGCTTGAACCTGGGAGGTGGAGGCTGCAGTCAGCTGAGATGTCACCACTGCACTCCAGCCTGGGGCACAGAGCAAGACTCCGTCTCAAAAAAAAAAAAAATATATATATATATATATACCAACTGGCTGGAAGAGGAAGCAAAATATGAATCTGAGAAATGGGGAAGTCAAGGTATAGAGTGGGTTGGAGCACACAGTCACAGTCGAAAATCACAATTATTGTAGAGCTGATTTCAATACTCAATGCCAACATAAAAAAATTCTTGAATGAATACTCCACATCACTTTCAGGGTGGATTTTTCTGTTTTCGCAAGAATGTCATTGGGATTTTTGATAAAGACTATGTGACATCTATAGATCACTTTGGGTAGTATTGACATCTTAACAATATGAAGTCTTTCAATCCATAAACATAGGGTTTCTTTCCATTTATTTTTGTCTTTTAAAATTGCTTTCAGCAATGTTTTGTAGTTTTCATTGCACAAGTCTTTCTATGAATATTTTATTCCTTTTTTTTTTTTTTCTTTTTGAGACAGAGTTTCGTTCTTGTCGCCCAGGCTGGAGTGCAATGACGCGATCTCAGCTTACCACAACCTCCACCTACTGGGTTGGAGTGATTCTCCTGCTTCAGCCTCCCAAGTATCTGGGATTACAGGCATGTGCCACCATGCCCGGTTAATTTTGTATTTTTAGTAGAGAAAGGGTTTCTCCATGTTGATCAGGCTGGTCTCGAACTTCCAACCTCAGGTGATCCACCTGCCTCAGCCTCCCAAAGTGCTGGGATTACAGGTGTGAGACACCACGCCCAGCCATATTTTGTTCTTTTTATGCTGTTATAAATGGAATTATTTTCTTAATTTCATATATAGTAACACAACTGATGTTCATGTATTGCTTTTGTGTCCTGCTGCTTTGCCAAATTTGTTTAGTAGTTCCAAAGGTTTTTTTTGTGGAATCTTTAGGGTTTTCTATGTATCAGATCATATAATCTTTGAATAACAATTTTCCTTCTTTCTTTCCAATTTGGATACATTTTCTTTCTTTCTTTTTTCTTTTCTTTCTATTCCCTCCTTTTCCTTCTTTTCTTTCCTTTTCTTCCTTTTGCCTAATTGCTCTATCTAGAAATTCCAGGACTATGTGGTATAGAAGTGGTGAAAGTGGGCATTCTTTTTTTTTTTTTTTGAGACGGAGTCTCGCTCTGTCGCCCGAGCTGGAGTGCAGTGGCCGGATCTCAGCTCACTGCAAGCTCCGCCTCCAGGGTTTACACCATTCTCCTGCCTCAGCCTCCCAAGTAACTGGGATTACAGGCGCCCACCATCTCGCCCGGCTAGTTTTTTGTATTTTTTAGTAGAGACGGGGTTTCACCGTGTTCGCCAGGATGGTCTCGATCTCCTGACCTCGTGATCCACCCGTCTCGGCCTCCCAAAGTGCTGGGATTACAGGCTTGAGCCACCGCGCCCGGCCGAAAGTGGGCATTCTTATCTTGTTCCTGATCTTAGAGGAAAAAGTTTGTCTTGCATCATTGAGTATGATTTAACTATGGGGTTTTCATATATGGCTATGATATTGTGGTGGTTTTCTTCTATTTCTAGTTTGCTGCATTCTTTTTTAACCATGAAAGTGTGTTGAACTTTTTCAAAAGCTTTTTCTGCATTGATTAAGATGATCAGGTGGTTTTTGTTCGTCATTCTGTTACTGTTGTGCATTACACTTTCTGATTCTGGGGTTGATTTTAAAGCATTCATTCCTCCAAACACACTCCCAGGTTTAGGTCTCTTACCTCTGCATGTATTTAGGAAAAAGACATAATATGACCAACTTCCCAACTATTAGACCATGTTTGGGATAAACTGTATTTTGTTATGGTGCCTTATTTATTTATGAGACGGAGTCTTGCTGTGTCGCCCGGGCTGGAGTGCAGTGGCGTGATCTCGGCTCACTGCAACCTCTGCCTCCCAGGTTCAAGTGATTCTCCTGCCTCAGCCTCCTGAGTAGCTGGGATTACAGGTGTGCACCACCACATCTGGCTAATTTTTATATGTTTAGTAGAGATGGGGTTTCACCGTGTTGGCCAGGCTCGTTTCGAACTCCTGACCTCAGGTGATCTGCCCTCCTTGGCCTCCCAAAGTGCTGGGATTACAGGCATGAGCCACCAAGCCCGGCCTGGTGCCTTCTTTTAAATCCCTTTTTTTTTTTTTTTTTGAGATGGAGTCTTGCTCTGTCACCCAGGCTAGAATACAGTGGCGTGATCTCGGCTCACTGCAACCTCCACCTCCTGGTTTCAAGCAATTCTCTGCCTCAGCCTCCCGTGTAGCTGGGATTACAGGTGTCCACCACCACATCTGGCTAATTTTTGTATTTTTGGTAGAGAAGGGGTTTCACCATCTTGGCCAGGCTTGTCTTGAACCCCTAACCTCGTGATCCACCCGCCTCGGCCTCCCAAAGTGCTGGGATTACAGGCATGAGCCACCGCACCTGGACCTTTTAAATAATTTTATGCTGCATACCATATTCAGCCTTTAGTATTTAGTAGTAGATGAATTCTTACTTTGTTGTTGCGTGCCCTGGAGAGCATAGTTCCTTGGAGACTCCAAAGGAAGATCTTTCCAGGAAGGTCTTCTGGGAAGGGGCCTCCTCCAAGAAGGGAGTGAGGAAGGAGGTGGATTGAGTCAATGCGCTTTTCCTCTATCTGGTCAGAGTTCCTGAAGGTATCTTTTTTCTGAACTTGGGTGGGGTTTGCCATGGGGTAGGGGAAAAGAGAAATGATTCTGACACGTACAAGAAAACGCTCCTTTGTGGGGCGTGGGGGCAGGAGCTGCTTCCAGAAGGACCCAACAAAGACTTGTAGGGAATGTTTAAATTTATCTGTGTGGGGCCGGACATGGTGGCTCATGCCTGTAATCCCAGCACTTTGGGAGGCCAAAGTAGGTAGATCACCTGAGGTCAGGATTTTGAGAGCAGCCTGGACAACATGGTGAAACCCCGTCTCTACTAAAATTACAAAGTTAGCCCGGCGTGGTGGCACATGCCTGTAATCCCAGTTACTTGGGAGGCTCTGGCAGAAGAACCTCTTGAACCTGGGAGGGGGAGACTGCAGTGAGCCGAGATGCACCACTGTACTCCAGCCTGGACGACCAGAGCGAAACTCCGTCTCAAAATAAATAAATAAATAAATATCTGTGTGAACTAGCACTTGAGAGACTGCAGCAGCCTCAGGCAGTTTTCAGCCCTGTGCACACAGTGAAATTACCTAAAGGGCTTAAAAAAAAAGATGGAAGCCTGGGTCCCACCCCAGAGGCTCTGAGGGAAGTGACCTGTAGTGCAGTTTTTAACCATCCACAGGTGTTCGTAATGCAGCGCCAAGGTTGGGTAATGAAGAGCTGACGTTGATTGAGAGCTGACTCTGTGCCAAGCTCCATTCTCCAAGTTTTACTTCACAATAACCTTATGAGACAGGTCTACTGTTATCCTTCATAGAGAGCCACTGAGGCACAAAGAGGTTAAGTGCTGGCCAGGGACACCCAGTTCATAAGGGGTATTCTCTCCACTTGAACTTCAGAGCCCATGCCCCTTACCACAATGCTGTGCCAGCAAGGGTTGCATGCCAGGCCGTGCCATGATCCTGCCCCAATTACCCCTGGGGAAGAGAGATGAGCCAAAACCTAAAGGGCAGGAGCAGCTGGGCATGGTGGCTCACGCCTGTAACCCCAGCACTACGAGGGGCCGAAGCAGGAATATCACTTGAGCCCAGGAGTTCAAGACTCGCCTGGGCAACATAGCAAGACTCTATCTCTACCAAAAAAAAAAAAAGTGTTTAATTAGCCAGGTGTGGCAGAGTGTGCCTGTAGTCCTAGCTCCTCAGGAGGCTGAGGTGGGAGGATCGCTTGAGCCCAGGAGGTCAAGGATGCAGTGAGCCGTGGTTGTGTCACTGCACTCCAGCCTGAACAACAGAGTGAAAACTTGTTTAAAAAAATTAGAAATAAAAGCAGGAACATCTCCATCTCTATTAAACTGGTCCAGGCACCGAGGACATTGCTGATGAGCACAAAAGGGAACACAGGAGTCTGTTTTAAGCTCCTGATGCCAATGCCTCCATGAGCAGCCCACATGTGAACACTGTACCCTGAGTGAACTGCCTCCTAGAGATGTCTGGGTGACCCTAGATCCCTTGGCTCCTCTTCAGCCCCTCCTGATTCTCATCAATGTTTATTGCCTCCCAATCCAAAGAGCACATGGAATTCATGACGTGTAGTTTCTTACATGGGCCTGCAGGGTAGGAGACATCAACAATGCCCCAGCAAATCGAATATGCAAGCCAGAGCCTGTGATCCTACAGAGAACTGAAGCAGTTATTTTTCCCAGTCTCCTGGGGAATGTGAGAGTCGTTCAGTGTCGTCCTCACCCCAGCTGAGGATTCCTGGGGAGCCAGAAGGAAGCTGGGAATATAAAACGCTGGTGGCCCACCCACTCCCCAGCCAATGTGAAAATAAGTCCTAAGAGAAAAAGGGAAGCCGGGTGCTGTGGCTCATGCCTGTAATCCCAGCACTTTGGGAGGCCAAGGCAGGAGGATAACTTGAGCTCAGGAGTTCGAGACCAGCCTGGGCAACACAGTGAGACCTCAACTCTACAGAACATTAGAAAATTAGCTGGGCGTAGTGGTATGTGCCTGTAGTACCAGCTACTAGGGAGGCTGAGGTGGGAGCATCCCCTGAGCCCTGGAGATCAAGGCTGCAGTGAGCTCTGATCATGCCACCATACTCCAGCACTCCAGAGTGAGACCCTGTCTCAATAAATAAATAAATAAATAAATAAATAAATAAAATGGAAAGCATAGAAGGCAAGAGAAAAAGAAAATAAACAGAACAAGATTATAGCTCAAAGTCCCCCAATGTCAGATCAAGAGTTTAAAAGTGAGTAATCAGGCTCGGTATGGTGACTCATGCCTGTAATCTCAGCACTTTGGGAGGCCAAGGCGAGTGGATCACCTGAGGTCGGGAGTTCGAGACCAGCCTCACCAACATGGAGAAACCCCGTCTCTACTAAAAATACAAAATTAGGCCGGGCACGGTGGCTCATCTGTAATCCCAGCACTTTGGGAGTCCGAGGCGGGCAGATCACAAGGTCAGGAGTTCGAGACCAGTCTGGCCAACATAGTGAAACCCCGTCTCTACTAAAAATACAAAAAAAAAATTAGCCGGGCATGGTGCCTTGTGCCTGTAATCCCAGCTACTCGGGAGGCTGAGGCAGGAGAATCGCGTGAACACGGGAGGAGGCTGCAGTGAGTCGAGATAGCGCCATTGCACTCCAACCCAGGCGACGGTGTGAGACACTAAAAAAAAAAAATTAGCTGGGCATGGTCGTGGGCACCTGTAATCCCAGCTACTCAGGAGGCGAGGCAGGAGAATCGCTTGAACCCGTGAGGTGGAGATTGCAGTGAGCTGAGAGCGCGCCACTGCACTCCAGCCTGGGCAACAAGAGTGAAGCTCCGTCTCGAAAAAAAAAAAAAAGAGTAATAAAGTGAGAAGCACAATGAACCAAGGGTTTACAAATGTTTAAAAGACTAAAACTGAAATGAAACATCTGTGATGAAAAGTTATGCATAACCAGCCTGGCCAACATGGTGAAACCCCGTCTCTACTAAAATACAAATATTAGCTAGGCCTGGTGGCGCGCGCCTGTAATCCCAGCTACTGGGGAGGCTGAGGCAGGAGATCTCTTGAACCTGGGAGGCAGAGGTTGCAGTGAGCCGAGATGGTATCACTGCACTCCAGCACCACTGCACTCCAGCCTGGGAGAGCGAGACTCTGTCTCAAAAAAA